>NC_057810.1:725353456-725653456 GCF_018294505.1 Triticum aestivum
AATGGGCTAGCTGTCTTGGTGAAAGTTGTATAAATACACATTTAAGATCGGGTACTTGCATAGTAGTACAAGATTTATTCCATTTGAACAAAATTTAAAACGGAGAGCAACAGCAGTGCGCGGAAACACAAGAAGAAAAAAAGGAGAAGGAAACACAAGAACGACATGCCATGCCACACGCAACCAACTTCCGTCACCGAATTCCTGGATTAGGCAGCCGGGGTCATAGTTTGACTTGATTGTACGTTGTCAACTGATGAAACAACAGCGTAAGCACCACTCCAGATCTTTTGAGACTTCGCCTGCACAGCGCATGACGATCGACTGGGCAATTAAGAGAAGGAGGAAATGTGTCCAAAAAATTCGTATCATCCCCTTCCCAGTCTCCCGATCTTAAATGTGTATTTATACAACTTTCACCAAGTGGCTATCCTTTAGTGTCCAAAAAATTTACATGGGCTGGGCTCTCATCCACACGCAAGTGGCTATCCTTTAGTCTTGGGCTTCAGCAACCGGGTGCTCAGTGGCGGGCTGTGGGCCTCGCTCGTCGTCGTCTGGCCCGGCACTGGCTGGTTGATGATGCCTGTCAGCTGTCACAGCCGAGGGCCTGACAGGGATTCCTTGGCCGATCTTGGGGTCGATCAGGTTTCAGCGATTTCGATGCCTAACACCATCAGCACCATCTTCATCTTCAGTGAAAGAGAGCATCCAAACACATCAGCCAGAACACGGAGGACAGAAATAATCATCTTCATGAAGAACTATCAATCCGTAAGCATATATAACAGCGTCCAATCTAAGTATCGTTGAGAAAAATAGAAGACCGTAACTATAAGTGCTTTGTTCAAGAATTTACAACAGTGACACCTCTGTCTGGCTTACGGCCCATCAAAATTTTAAAACGGCCCTTCGACACCTCTCTCTCGCTTGCTTGAGAACAGCGCAAGTAAAGCAGAGAGGCTTCCTCATCAAAAAAGAAAAAAAAAAGTAAAGCAGAGAGGCAATGGCGGTACAACTAATAGCCAACTTAAAATAACTCTTGGCAGGGTAAATTCAATATATGCACAGCTCTTTCTTTTTTTTGAAACGACGAGCCTCCTCGTCGATTTCCATCAAAGAAACCGCCACAAAGTCATATGCACAGCTCACATGCATACTCTCTGAAAGAGCAGCCAGTATCTATCTAGGGACGCTGCGGCCAATGTAAAAGAAAGAATAAATCAGGGTAAAGACAGAGTTGTGTATGTACCTGCAGGGCTTGAGAAGAACCTGAGCGCATTCGTCAGGAGTGTCGTGATTAGTCTTGAGACCGCATGTAGCAATCATGGTATATACCGTGTCCGGCAAACCTGAAAATACAGGGGAAAGGGAATTAAGAGAGGTTGTCAGTGCGTTCGTTCTAGTTGTATAAACAATTAATCATGAGAAGAATTAAGCATGTACGCACGGTCTTGACTCTACTCAAGTAGATTTGGAGGATGGCTGAAGATTTTTCGACAGAAGGCATCGGTCACCACAGTGAAAACTCTAACAATAACTGAAGATTAGAGTAATGGGGTTGGGATGTGCGCTGACTACTCTGTCCAGAGAAGCCTTTACAGCGTCAACAAGTTTCGTTGTCATAGGCCCACAACCTAGGTGACATTTGAAAGTGGTGAGTCTGGACAGGTTTTCGATCCCGAAATCGAAAGCAGGAATGATGGGAGCCTCATCTTCGGCATGCCGGTAAAATATAATCTTCAATTTTTCTAACTTGGGCATACATTTTGCCATAAACATAAGATCCATCCAATCTCCCCGCCTCCAGCAATTAAACTTCCTCAGGCATCGGAACCCAGCTTCTCCACTAACTGCCAGCCTTCTATCTTCACAAGAAGGTTGTTTTCCCCTTCCATTTAGACCCAGAGTGAGCAGAGCGGGTAAGGCTCCAAGAATGCAGATATCTTCATGCCGGATACCTCTCCCCACATCCAACCGTAACTTCTGTAGGTTGACGAGTGATCCTACCCAATGCGGAACCTTTGGGAATATACAACCCCATATCACAAGTTTTCGGAGGTTAAGCGGCGGAGAAGTGGACCATGTATTCAGCAAGAAGTCGTCATCATCATTCTCACACATAGTTAGAGAACAAAGGTTTTGTGTGCATAGCTTACCGAGAGAAGAAGCAATAACTTCCTTGTCTTCCTGGGCAACACCCCGATAGTTAATGCCCAGCTTCCTCAGATTCTTTAGCTCACCAAGCCCTTGCAGAAAGTTATATGACTGATTGCAGGTGTTAACACTATGCAAAGCCTCCAGTGCTTGCATCTTAGCAATTCCGTCGGGAAACTTAACATTTGTGCCAGTATCTGAGCTAAGAAGTAAGTGTGCAAGTTTGCCGAGATTGGCAATACTGGCTGGCAACTCAGACACCTTTGTACGCCTGATGTCCAACATCTCTAAGCACTGTAAGTGTCTGATTTGTTCCGGGAGCTCGCTTACTGCTGTCATGTAAATGTTGAGATACCTTAGCTGAAATAGCATCCCTACATACGCGAGATGACGGTTTTCCAATAGTCTGTTTCCTCCAAAATCAAGGACACGCAAATGCCTGAACTCCATGATCGAAGGAATACTCACTGTATTCCCGAACACGTTAAGTGATCGGACATGAGATAATATCAGGTTCATCGGCATCCCTTCCGCTTCAACTTGAATGGAGAGACGACGGGCTTTGCTTTGTGCCATGGTATTTAAATTGGGGACACCAATGAAAGTAACAAAGTTCTCTTCAATAGACTTGGATACTATGAAATCAAGAATTGTGTCGTGAACTCGACAGCTCTTCCCCCTAAACCTACCTGCCTTCACAGGTTGGATCAAACTCCTGTTGACGAGCTCATTAAAACACCTCACTCCTACCTCATATACAGTATATCTACCTTCTTTGTGAATGAATCCTTCGGCTATCCAGCCTGATATTAGTGTTTTCTTCTCAATAATAGAATCTTCCGGAAATATACTGAGATACAAGAGACATGTTTTTAGATGCGGAGGAAGATCAAAGTAACTAAGTGACAATATCTTGATCATTACTTCGACACTAGGATTCCTTTCAAGTGTACGACCAATTGAATCTTTCACTTGGTTCCATAGATGCTCTGATCTTCCTGTGTTAGCCAACAAACCAGCTATAGCAATGATTGCCAAAGGCATCCCATCACATTTTTCCAAGATTTGATTAGAAACTTTCACGAGCGATGAAGGGCAATCTTCTTCGGAGCTGAATAATCTTCTGTAGAATAGTTGTCTTGAGTGCTGCATATTAAGAGGCCTTATATTATAAATATGGCCACCGATTGATGAATGACACGAACATGCAACATCACTCAGCCGTGTAGTGGTGATTATTACACCACCGCATCTGGTCATGGGGAATGCGCACTTAATAACGTCCCATGTTTTAACATCCCATATGTCGTCAATCACTATAATATACCTGCACATGAGTTTTTTAGTAGTATTAGTTAGTATGATGTGTCAAAACGAAGCGTACAAGCAAAATAAGAAGAAAGAGAAATTTCCGTGTTCTCATTTGGCAACATGCAAAAGATAAATGGATCGGCTCTAGGGTACTATGCAACTTAAACAGGGCCACATGGCCAGAAAACACCTATGTAGTGTTTCTACTCATATAAACATGTGCTTATTAAATAAATATGTTTTCCTAGATAAGCTATATAAGAGCAAAAGAGCTCTAAGCACTTGGAGTGGTACATATCGTGTAGCATACTTGCTTGATTGAAGATTGATGCTATTTCTTTGTTGCGGAAAAGGCTGTCTTTTAGTCTATATGCATACTGAGATGCATAGACGTGCCGAATACCTATACTAATCATATGTTCTTACTTATATAAGACTTATTTTCCCTCCAAATGCAACAACCTAGTTAACTAGTAAAGTAATGCAAATAAGTGCTTCCATACATTTGGCAATTAATTTTCTCCTAAAAAGTATATAATTGCTTATTTTGATTCTTAATTAGGAGTGTATTTTTCTATGTGAGAATTCTTGATTTAACTCTCTAAGGGTGAGAAGTAAATTTAAAGAAATATAATAGTACCTTTTTTCTGCTAGGTAGTCGGTAATCTTTCTTATTAGTTGTTGTATGCTCCCTGCTTCAGTGTCAGCATAATCTTGACACCCAACTTCACTAAGGAGGGTTCTCAAGATATTTGTCATATCTGGATTTCGTGACACTGAAATGAAAGCTTTACACTTGAATTTCTCTTTCAGCTCTTGATACACTTGGTTTGCAAGAGTTGTTTTGCCCATTCCTCCCGATCCAACAATGGAGACCATCTTCACTTGTTGTTGTGTTGATGCAACTCCATCCTCGTCAGTTAACAACTTGATCAGCTTAGCCTTGGGTTCATCAATTCCGACGAGCTTTGATGCATGCTCAAAGATAGCAAGAGCTCTAGGGTCAACGGTCGCATTGACGGCCTTGGAGAAGATCTCACGTCCCTTGTACCTTGCATTCCTGTCGCCCACCTCAATGATCTGATTCTTCAGATCATGTATCTCCTTGCCAATTCGATGACGATCCTTCATATTTCCCAACTTCCCTAGAGAGCTCTTGATCTTCTCAATGAAGCCATCTGGCTTTTCTTCTTTGTCACCAACACTTTGCATGAAGTCATCGATGACATCCTCCAGGTCATAGGACAGCTCCCGCACCTCATTCATCCAGACTTTATCCTGCACATCAGGATCTTCCTCCTCCGACATCTTGAGGAGAAAAGCCTCCATGGCGGCGAGTTCATGAGTGAGAGACCTGATCTCCTTGCGCACACCCTTAAAACGCTTGTACTCGTCCCCGAGCAGGGTGGCCAGCTTCACCAGGACAGGTTTGAGGACCCCCGTCGCCACAGTCACCAGAGCCGCCTCCATGGCCTAAAAGCTCGAATGCACGGCCAGTGATCGAACAAGAAAGTTTGCGCCAAGTCTAGACCCTGAAAAGAGGATGGATTAGTCATACTTACGCCACTCACCCAGAGGCTGAAGAAGTTACAAATCGACAGCGTACGTGGGAGCAAGCATATATACGAGGGAGTTCTTTTTTTTTTTCTTCACTTTTGTAAGAGGCATATGAGGGAGTACCTAGCCTAGCGGGATCTGGAATTTCTTCACTAGTTGCAACTCGGAGCAGTGCGGTTGCAGCTGGATCCGTCGCCACTCTCACCGGACCCGCGGCATCCTTGCTTGCTTAGAGCTTGATCTGTCGATAATTCTGCGTTGAAGCCACCGAATTCATGAGCAGTGAAGAGGAAAATTCGCGTAGCCAACCTAAACCTACACACTGAAAAGAGGATTCGCTAATCCAAGTAAGCCCATGCCGGCCGTACCTGGCGGGATTCTATCTGCAGCAGAAGACGGCTAGCCGCGTCGTAACCCGGTCACCGTGCCGGCGATCGAGGAGTAGGGGTGAAGCTCGGACACCGAGAGACGAGGGCGCGCGGGCAGAGCAGAGCAGTAGCACGAGAGAGGGGTGGAGGGATCCGGCCGGTGTGTGGTAATCCTTCACCAAAACGCGTACGCAAACTGCAGGGCCGCAAGGAGAGGATGGAAGTTATCTATGCGTGTGTGGTGCGGTGTGCGGTATGCCACACGCGTACCTGACGCTGCACTTGACTTGGCTTGTCTTCCTGATCACGCGTACGTGAGTTGTGGCTGCTATCGGAGTGCCTGTCGTGTGCAGCCTATTGTCATTGTGCAGAAAAGGAGTGGATGGCACGCATGGGCCAAAAGATTTAGGATGGACAGGATTCTCAAGATTGCGATTGCCACGACGATCAAGACCCAACTACTCCACCATGCATCGCATCCATTCGGAGTATCTACATCCGGATACAACAAATCCGACCCCTGAAACGAATGCGGACGTGCGTTCGCTGACATTAGTGGCCGGTCACGTCTCAAATAATCTCTTACACAACCGGACATCTTTATGAAGAAATCTCAAGTCCATATTATTACATGCAACGTGAAACTTAATCTAAGAGGCTCGTCCGACTCCGCCGTGTCCATGTCCGGCGGCAGGCTGCGCCCCTCGAAGTGTTGCTCCGGTCACCGGCGAGGTAGAGTAGGACATGAGACACACACTGGCTCACGGGACTTGAGGCACCGCCGTCTCCCATGCCCCGCTCTTTCTCGTCAAGTCCGAAGCCTTGATGGTGCCAGCGGACGTTCGGTGATGGATCCGTAATGGGAGGAGCTGGCGACGTCCACCACGACGCGGTTGCAGTGCCTGGGCTGGTCATACACCATACGGGGCACCGGAGAATGCAACTCCACCTCGCCAACATTCGCCACCGCGAGGGCTGCCGCTGCCTCCCGTGCCCGCTACCTCGCGCGGGCAGCCACGCTGCGCCATATTTGCGTCGGACGATGCCCATGCGTTCACCTCCGCCTCAGCGTGCCAACAAAGCGGTTGCGCCTCCGCCGCCCCGTTCGGACGCCAAATGGACCGACGCTCTGGTGAGGCAGCCGGGACACACTTCGTGCCAGATATATGCGCCATTTGGATGGACACAATGGATTCCCGACGGAAGGAGTCCGAGAGCTACCGTTGGGCGGCCTGCTCCTGGGAGCGACGGAGCACAAGGCGGATAGTGTCATCTCCTCCTTGGGGCAGTGTGGGACGAGCTCCAGATCAATGAATCTAGAGGTGTAGGACTCGGATCCGCTGCCCGCCATGCTGGAGAAGGTAGAAGATCGCCGGAGAGGAGTTTGGGTGGCGTTGTGGACTGGAGGGAAGTGGAGTGGAGTGGCGAGAGTTTGGTCTGGGGAGCAGATGGGGACAAATATATGGAGGTCGGGTGGGCCGGATCCGACGTGGCGGACGCCCCCGGTCATGCCCGGACCACCCTATATTTGGGCTGAATATGAGGATGCCTGCCAGCCCCGCGCGTTTGATGCCAGTTTGAGGCGCCCATCTGGGTCGGATTATTTTGACCGGACAGTGACCGGGATCCGTCTGAGCGTTTGTGGGAAGTTTGAGATGCCCAGCTGTAGATATTCTCACCACTAAAAATGTAGAAACCACGGAATATTGCTGATACTACAGACGCCACATGCTTTTTGAACAGCAGCTTGGATGATACTACAGAAAAAGACGCCATAACATTTCACAACATAAATGTGGCAATTAAAACCAGTACAATTATAGCTTACACAACTAAATAAATCGGAACTTTATAACAGATGTCTTTGTGTCCAGGTGGAGGTTCGAAGACATGGTGCAGAGATTTTGATGCCCAAGACATGGTACAATAATCATCATGCAGCCCATTCACGAACAAAGGCTGTCTCTGATCCAACTTCGAACATCACTTTTCCAGGACACCGAAAATCATCCTCCGCTACTCAAGCATACGGAGAGCTGTACTGCAAATCATCGGTGATATCAAATTTTAATACTGACATTTTGCAATTGTATCGTAAACTACAATGAACTGTAAGCATATATAACAACATCCTGACCACCGAAGACGAATTGCTATCAATAAAAGATGTACTTTTAGTCGTTAATCCATTGAGCAAGTTAAATTTTAGTCGCTGTACTCAGTTTCAAGACAAGTGTGACGGGGTTGGTAGTGGCATTACAAAGTCAGGGAATGTGAAGCACGTTAGACAAAGTTACTTTTGTTAAGGTGGGATTTCGTCGAACAATAAAAACTGAAGACGTACTGAAGATGCGCAGTCTAAACATGCACAGTTCGCAACACAAGCCAAACAAGGGATAAAGCTACAACTTGTAGTGAAAACATGCAGTACAGCATAAATACGGTATGTTCTTGGCTTCATAGAAAGAGATGTATATGCATACAAATACTGTTCAAATTTGAGATGATGTACCGTGTGAGCAGAAGCAACAAGCAGCAACTCTAATGTTCTTGGCTTCTACTTCAAAATTAATTGGAGTAAAATTGTCTTGTCTCCTCAAGAGAGAGTTTGTAGAGATTCGAAGCCCAGCACCATCAGCGGCATCTTCATTCAACTAATTCACGAATAGAAAAGTCACATAAATAATCATCTGCTACTGAAGCATCTAGAGAATAACACTGCAAAATAATAATTGGTAACATCAAAATGTGTATAACTGTAAAGATGAGAAAAGCTCATGAAGTGTGGAAACTGGAACAGTGGCACAAAGCCTCTCCTTGATCGTTATCTACCTTGCCGGAGAACATATATCCTTGCAGGAGGAGATATTTTAGCCAAGAATACATTACTAATACAAGGTCGGCAGAAATGACATGTACTATATCAGTCCTAATTAATAAAGTTGTGCCGGACAAAATAATTAACACGCCACTTCTAGAAGAGAACTTCAAAATGTACCAAGTACTCTTTCAGCACCAAATGCAATAAATTCAACATACACCAAATGTGCAGCCAATGTGTAGCAACAACAAAACAGCCTGTAAAGCAATGACCCTAGGCAATTTGAATGTCACTAGGCAAATATACATGTGTACCACTCCCTCCGTCCCATAATATAAGAGTGTTTTTGACACTACACTAGTTTAAAAAATGCTCTTATAATATTATGGGACGGAGGGAGTACTAGTTTGTGGTCTCTATCTGAATCGTGCAGCAGTTATCTGTCGCTGGGAGCGACAACCACCTAAACAAAGACAGATTGGAACAATTACCTTTCAGAGATGAAGACAACATACACAGTTTTTGGATGCAGCTTCGATGTTGTAGAAACAAGTAGATACTCACGAGTCACGACAATTCATTGCATATTTGTGAACTTGAAGGAGCTAATTAATTAAGGACTGACATTAAAAAGAAACTGTTGCTTAAGCTAGAAATAAATTACATCACCCATCGAAGAAGATGAAGGGAGCACAACTAATGTATCAGTACATGCATCATAAAAGGGAGAAGGATCTAGCTAAAACTCTTAAAACCAGGCCTTATGTTAGCATGCTGGTGATATACGCACCTGATACATATTTACATGTCCAGCGGCAACTCCCCCGTTCCTGGTCCTTGGCTTGTTTAATCAAAGCTGGGCAGACTAGAATAACATATAGCTTCAACTTCCTGAAAGAATAGCCTAGGGTGGTTGGGATGTCTGCTGGCTGCTCTCTCCATGGCAGACTGTACAGCTTCAACAATGCCATCTTCGTCGCCATTTACTCTGCATTTGACAGTAGTGAGGAAAGGGAGGTTCTCGATTCCAAAGCCCACAGAGTTAGCTTCAACTAGGAGCAAATAATTAAGCACCAATTTTTCTAGATTGGGCATGGATCCTGCCGCAAACATCAGATCTACAGGGAAATCACCAGTTCCACTATAAATAAAAATCCTCAAGGATTGGAACCCAACAATACCACTGATTCTGAGCTTTTCATTTGACCCTGTTTTTTCCGTCAGGTCCAGAATGTCCAGAGCAGGTAAGGACCCAAGCATGCAGAGATCATCCTGCTTAACTCCCTTCACTTGAAGGATTAGCTGTTGGAGGTTTCTGAGGGAGCTTACCCATTTCGGAATCTGAGGGACCTGTAAAGAGCAGTTAACAAGCTTCTCGAGGGTACTAAGCTCACACATATGTACCTGTAAGAGGCCTCTCCCATCCCGAATAGTCAGGGACTGCAGGTTCTGGGTGCCTAGCTCACACAGGGAAGTGACAATAGCTCTGTTGCGCTCTTCCGCAGCTTCAACTGTATCATTGGTGTAAGAACCAAGGGCCAGGTTCCTCAAATTCTTCAGCTGGCCAAGGCCTGACAGGAACTCTAATGACTGTAGGGAGACACCGACCTCTTTCAACGTTTCCAACGCTTCCATCTTTGCAACCCCATCAGGAAATTTCATACCATAGTCAACAAATAGATGCGACAATTTTCTGAGATTAACAATGCATGGATGCAGGTAATTCCTGTACACCAGTTTCTCTTATGTCCAGTATCTTTAAGCACCCTAAACGCCCGATGTTTTCTGGGAGCTCTCTTATTCCTCCATGTCTGTAGCTCAGGTACCTCAACTGGAACAACTTCACTATCCTTTCAAGATTTTGTCCTCCCCATCCTTGGAAATCGTCTAAGTGGAGAACGCGCAGATGCCTAAGCTTCTCCAAAGAAGGCAATTCCACGAAAGCTCCAGACACGGATCGTACACGGGAAAAATCCAGACCTTCTGTCGGTATTGTTGGATTTTCTTGTTTGACGCCTTGTAGAGATAATCGACGAATAACTTTGCTTTCTGTCCCAGTTATCGGAATGGTAGTACCAAGGAAAGTAACAAAGTTCTCTTCTTTGGATTTGGATATGATGAAATCAAGAATTATGTCATGAACTCGGCAAGTCTCCACTTCACCATATTCATTTGTGTGCCCAGGTAGGATCAAACCCCTATTGAGGAGCTCACTAAAATACATTTCCCCTGTCTCATGTACTGTACATCCGACTTGTTTATGAATGAATCCTTCACCTATCCACCTCTTTATCAGATCAGTCCTATAAATATTAGAATCTTCCGGAAATATACTGGCATATAAGAGACATGTCTTAAGATGAGAAAGCAGGTCAAAATAACTAAGTGGCAATATATTCATCATTCCTTCAACGGTTGGGTTTCTTTGAAGTGCACGTCCAATTGAACCTTTCACTTGGTTCCACATGTACTCTGTTCTTTCTGTGTTAGCCAACAAACCAGATATAGCAATGATTACCAATGGTAACCCGTCACATTTTTTCAATATTTGATCAGAAATTTCTTCAAGATATGGAGGACAATTTTCCCTGGAGTCGAATAGTCTTCTGTGAAATAGCTCTCTTGAATGCACCATATTAAGAGGCTTTATGCCATAAATATTGCCACTGAAAGATGAACGACATGATTCAGCAACTTCGTTTATACGAGTAGTGGTGATTATGATGCTGCCAGAACTGGTCATGGGGAATGCAAACTTAATAATATCCCATGCCTTCACATTCCATATATCATCAACGACAACAAAATACCTGCACAAGAATTCAATATCCGACTTGTTGTGTGCATTCATGACGACTTGTTGTGTGCTACCTGCTTTGGTGTCAGCAAAAGGTAGACCACTAACTTGACTATGAATAGTTCTCATGATATTCATCAAGTCTGGATTTCGCGACACCGATATGAAAGCCTTACACTTGAAATTCTCTTTGAGCTCTTGATACACTTGGTTTGCAAGAGTTGTTTTTCCCATTCCTCCGGATCCTACGATGGAGACCAACTTTGGTTGCTCATCTGTTGATGCACCTTCAGTCAACAACTTAATTATATCAGCCTTGGGTTCTTCAATACCCACAAATTTGGAGGCATCCTCAAGGATAGCAAGAGCTCTAGCATCAACCGACGCATTTCTGGTGTTGGAGAAGATCCCATGTGTCTTGTACCTTTCATTCCTCTCGCTCACCTCAAGGATTTGTTTCTTTAAATCTTTGATCTCGCTGCCGATCCGACGCCGAGCCTTCATCTTCCCCAACTTCCCTAGTGAGTGCTTGATCTTCTCAATGAAGCCATCTGGCTTAGTGTCTTTGTCATTGATACTTTGCATGAAGTCATCGATGGTGTCTTCCATGTTGTAGGAGAGCTCCCTCACTGCCACCGCCCAAACTTTATCTTGCGCATCAGGCTCTTCCTCCTCTGATATTTTGAGGAGAAGCGTGTGCATGGCCTCAAGTTCTTCTATGAGGAACCTGATGTCCTCGTGCACACCCTTGAAACGCTTGTACTCCTCACCGAGCAGAGCGGCCAACTTCCCCAGGACAGGTTTGAGGACCCCTGTGGCCACATTCACCACAGCCGCTTCCATAGCCCCAGTGTTGCTGGCTCTGTCAATTCAGCATGGAGGTTGTCGAATCGAATGCAGTGACTCGTTCGTGTCAGTCAATCTACAGCCTGAAAAGCGAATCAAATGAAGCAAGCTATTAAGTCCAAGCATTACTTACTGCACTGAAAAAGATACAAACGCTCGCTCGCCGGAAGCAAATCAGATGACGGGCGATCTACGCCTCGAAAAGGAGAAGAAGTGGTTCTCGATACTGAGCAAAAAGTCACTTTCGATGCAGAAAGTAGGAAACCAAGGAATCAGGCATTGGCAAAGAGTAAATCTTTATCCGATCCTATAATGGCTCAATCCGATCCAACAACGGTACTTCCAAAGGCTCCTCGGCTAAGAAAAATAATAGTTGTATTGGCAAGGCATGAAAGGGATTTTCTAATGCTATCCAAAGACGAATAGGAATACAGAACCGGAAGCCGTAGCCCAGAACCTTTAGCTTGAGCGGAAGGGGAGGAAACCGGCTATTCGAACTGGCGGGTGGGTGGATACCCTAGTGCTTATTGCTTTGTCGGAGTAGGGGCGGAGAGGGATTCATTAGTTTGACAACACAAGGGTGTCATGTGGAGAAAGAGAATGGAACTATTCTCCGGGTACTGGTACCGCTTAAGCCCAAGCAAGTGAAGAAATCCTGTAAGATGGACTTGATTTACTTTCCTTTCCAAGACCTATACCATATGGTTTGGGTATACCACTATCACCTATCGAAATGAAACACTAACCTGCCCACGACCCCCTATACCGGATACCTTTGCTTTGAAACCAATGACTAGTAGAGGATTTCGAGGAACAACAGCAAAGGGAAGTAGGGATGGGCTTTCCTCGGATTAGTATTCGGATTTCGCTGGTCTTGCCAATGGTTGTTATTCAAAAGAAGGGTTCGCACCGGCAAAGAAGAATATATTTTCTAGTTGTAGCTTTCGAGGAGAAGAAGGATTGAATCAAAGGGACGAGCAAAGGCAAAGCAATGGCATGTTTGGAATTCCATAGAGGAATCCCCAAGCAAAGGCCAGGACGCTAACGCTAACGCTATTGATATTCCTAGCGCTTGTTTTCGTAGGATGCCGAGGACTCTTGCTTGAATACAACTAGAGAATTCTCAAAAGAATACGACTAGCTCTTTACCGCGGGGATGCGTTGAGAGGAATCAATTGTTTAACCCGGTGACCGGATAGGAGCCGTGACTGTGTGGGTAGCATTATCAAAAGAAGGAAATTCGCAGCGCTCTAAATTTCTCTATTTTGATTCTTTTTTTAGGGATTGCGCCGTTACTGTACCTGCTTTCGCTATTGCTGTTCCGCTTTGCCGTTATCCGTCCCTTTGTTAGCATAATAGGAGGGTGCCTTTTTAGCGCAAGACGATGAAATAACAACCTAAGCTTATCGGCATTAGCAAATTGAGAAATCGAATAGATCCCCGGCCGTTGGATAGGAGCACTGCCGTTACCGTGCTTAGAATTGATGAAATTGGATTTCTTACAAAACCCAGGATCTTCCTATTCGTAGTTTTCTTACAAAACCCAGGATCTTCCTATTCGTAGGTGGTATACAACTACCCCTATCCCTATTGTTTTGATACATGGCGTATTGGCTTTTCGTTTTTCTAGCTAAAGATCCATCTTTCCTGGATTAGTGATTACTTCAATCCATACCCCTATGGAATAACAAAAAGCAAGGGCAGAGGGACCTGGATCCGGAACCATACAATAATTCGTAGGAACCCACACCGGATAGAGGGCCGTCCCTTCCTCTTAAGAGGTGTAATTCTGTTTGGGGATGACATTAGATAATCCGAATCGTAGTCCTCGCGGGAATGGTCGCAAAATGCGAAGGAGTTTTGTTGTCGAAGCTGGGGATCTAGATAGGTACCGATCTCGGTGGGGATTTTCCTATTTTTTCTATGGAATTTGTTTCATTCCTTTCATGCACAGATGAACCTTCTGAGCTTTGGAAGTACCTTTGCCCTGGAGGATTGTCCCGTGATTGAGGGATTTCTCTACAACTATTGCGATTAAAGACATATGCAAATCCGAAACAGGGAAGTACGAAACTAAAGGGACTTTCTCTCGATGAACTCCCTAGTTCCTATGTTTGCTTTGAGGCAGTGCTAATTGCTAATGTGTGAACTATCACTATAGAAAAATAGATTGGAATCACTTCTAACATCAAAGATAGGAAAATCTGGCCTATTGGGTGCCGATCCACTCGATCCTATGCTATGCATTTGTGACCAATAGAGGTAAGATCATGAATACAAGATGGCGATGAGTCATGCCAAGTTTGGGGAGTGTTGCTCGTACCCTCATTGCATGTTTTCAAATAGGGCATACTGCCTGTGATTTACTATTGAAAAACAAGTCGACAGGAGAACCCGAGTGCAACCAGATAAGAGTTCGCTTTCGAAAGACGACAATGGCAAGTCTCAATCAACTGTCATTAGATCAATAGTAAACAGGAGATTGCTTTGCGTATCACGGATCGAGCACACAATAGAATGCTCGAACTACACTCTCCTAGCAAAAGGCAGGGCAAGTGAGTTCTACACGATATTCGATAATGAAACGAGCCTTCCTCCTTCCGAAACCCCCTCTCCTCGGCCCGGGATAGCGATAGACGTACGAATTCAATCAATGGCGATAATGTCATCCCCTTTCCTTAGATATAAAAGAATCATTCTGAGCGAGTCCATAAGAAGCGACCCGCTTTTTCATCGGTTCCGGGGGAAGACCAAAGATCTTGCGCGACCAGAAAAACTCAAAAGAGAAAGAGAGGTATGCACTGTGAAGGAAGCCCTCTGACCCACTCTTCCTTCCCCCTACCTACCCATAAGGTAAGTAGGGGCCTCGGCATCTCTATTTCCTGAGAAACCTACTAAAACTACTTCGAGAAACCTACCAATTCGAGAAACAATACAAACCTACCAAAAAAATTACTAGCCTCCCTTTTTGGGTGGCTTCCACTGCTTGTGCGAGTGAGCAATTATATTTCGGATATCCTGGGGTTCTAAGATCTCGAGCAGAGGAAAGTCCCGGGGGAACGTGTTTACCATGAATAGGATCTCCCCAGGCTCAAGGAATGCAAGAAGTCTGTCTATCTTGCATTTTAAGCCAGGGAAATCCTTATATTCTGAGCACTAAATCCACATTTTAAAGGTTTCTTTGTAATTGTCAGGCGGTCCCCCCGCTCCGGAGGAGAAGCTTCTTCTATGGCTATGGCCAAAAGGAGAAATAGTCCTGTTCATTATATGGCTCCTAGAATCCAAGGCATTTCGTCGGAATACATCCTGTCTTTTCACCTTTGTAGTCCTATGCATAGTAAGTACTATAGCCCCAATCATAGCAACTAATAAAATCAGACTAGAAACCAAAAACCAGACGGAATAGTAGGTATAAAGTAAATTGCCCAATGTTTCCAAATTAGTCCAACTTCGTACCTTTCCGGCATAAACCGTATATCTCAGAGAGGTCGTATTTCTGTGGGTTGGTAGTAATGGAATGGTTTCATTATCTAAAATGAAGAACATTTCCCACCAAAAGATCAGTCCAATAATACCACTCACTGGTAAATAGCGCAATACTTCTTCGTGAATCTCCGCTATTTGAATATTGAACATCATAACCACGAATAGGAATGAAACGGCAATAGCTCCTATATGAACTACTGGGGAGATCATAGCGGAGAAGTCGAGACCTAACAAAATAAGTAAACCAGAAGTGTCGCAAAAGACTAGGATGGGAAACAAAACGGAATGTACCGGATTTTTAGCACGTACAACCATCAAACCAGAGACCAAAGCAGGGCTCGACAAAACAGAAAGTATCATGGTACGTCGTCCTCCCTTGAAATGGAACTTGAATGCTGGAGCAAGAAGACGCATTCAAGTCGATCTATTACAACCAGCGCGGTTGTTCGTATTTCATTTTCTTCTTCCAAGCCGACGCTCTTCTTATAAAAGAAAGCACTCACTGAATTACTTACTGAATCTCGTCTTTCTCTCGGCGCCGAGAATTTTTGACGTGTCCGGGTCGATCAGAGGTTCGGCTTGCTTCTCCCCCACCCTCGCCTATGAAATGGATAACCCTTGCTGCCATAGCAGCAGGATTTTAAGGGCTTCTGTTGAAGCGGAATAGGAGGAAGCCATGCATTCTTGAAAGAATCTCCAAACCCCCCCCCCTTTACCTTCTCTTTCTATTCTATAAAAAGGCGAACATCTAATCTAGGCCCGGTCGCCTTTCTATGAAGGCGAGCAGCCCAGCCCCCTTGTTGAAATTTGGATATTAAGGAAGCCGTATTTCGCAATAGCAGCTCCGAGAAGCTGGGCTTAGGGTGCGCCTCCTGCGGTCGTTTCAGTGACTCAATTGGCTGGCTTCCCTCAGCTCAGACTGGTGTCGCCACCTCTCCCAGGACCGGAATGATTATCCCCGCCCGATGGGTCTACATTCATCCCTGAATGTCGTCGGGTACTCTTCACTTCCCCGCCATTCTTGTAACCGTCACCTGTAATCCGCGCAGGTGTGTCCGCACCCCCTAGAGTGGACGAGAAAGAAAGGATTTTTTATCGGAGCAACCCCCCCAGGTTCCAGACCCAGGAGTTCACTTTCCCGTATGAGCATTCGGTACATATATAAGTCAGTGGAAGAGTCAAAGGGTCACCACTACTGAGGATCTCCCCCCTTATCTTAGAAGGGTCGTCTGAGGGTTCGCCGCGGTTCATTGCTGTGCTTACACACTAGGCTACCCTTCTCCGAAAGCTCCGCGGGACCACCTATCACTAGTCTTCGGCCGGAGGGGTTTATTGCACAAAAAGGCCGGGACGCGGGCTCCCGCAGAGGAAAGCCCAACGAATGTCAGATGCAAAGCCCCGCACCTCATTAAGATCATATTGGCATACTCTCCTAAAAAAAAAAGAGCAGACCCCATTGAAGACGGGAGTGAGGTACAACAAGGCCATTTCCGTCCACCTTCTCACGGAGCCGTACGTGGACGTTACCGCTCATACAGCTCCCAGCCAGCAAGCAGTTAGCTTTCCTCTAGAAGTCATGGAAGTGTGGATAAATCGACAGAAGGTTTTTATTTCTTAAAAAATCGCCCTAACCGTCCTAAATATGGACGGAGAGCGGTCTCGAGTTTTTCGGGGTCCTCGAGATCGCATTTTAGGTCGAGTAGAGACGCTAGGGAGTCTGTGGGCTTCCCTTGGCATTTCAAGATGGCCTCTATCGTCTTTTCGAGAGCCTCCCGTTTGCCCGTCAAGGGGCATTTGACATCCAGAGACAAAAGCAGTCCCACACGAAACTGGGAATTTTCCCCAATGGACGTAACCAGCTCTGCTTTCGCGGTCTCAAAAGGAGAAGCCCCGAACGCTTGCAGTTGCTTTTTTCTCTTTATTCCTTCTAAGCGAGCCTCTAAAGACTCTACTCCTACTTTAAACTTAGAGTCCGATTCTTCCAATTCTTCCAAAGACAAAGTAGAACTTCGTTTTGAGGAGTTTGCCCCCCGTTCGCCGCCGTCCAGCCGGCGGCTACTCTGGGATGGATCGAGGTTTAGGCCAACAGAGGGGGCTTGCTCCCTTTCTTCTGGAGCTAAGGAAGGACCTGCGGGTGGCGTTTCCGGTAAAGGGGGAATCTCAAGGAGGGTCTCCAGACCTTCGAAGTGCCCCACCACCAGGGTTGGCGTTGTGTCGACGACCCCCTCTGGCTCCGGGCTAGAGGTAATTTCGATGATCTCCCCGGCCCTTTGTTCCTCGTCACCATCGCAATAACAATAAGGAGACGCGGTGACGTCGTCATCCAGAAGGAAAAAGAAAACCCCAAAGGTACCGAATGGAATTCTACTTGTCGGGCTTGGATTCGTTTCGTTTATCAAAAATCGAAATAATAAATAACAACCCATAAATCAAAGAGAAATTACGATAAAAAATCTAAAGTGAAGCCAATCGCTTATAAAAAGAAACCAGTCTCCTTTTAAAAGGAACTGGCCAATTCACTTCGAAAAACTACGTTCTAACTTGAGCAGAAAAATTGGTGGCATTTGACATCTAAAGTTTCACCACCCCTACTACTGCCCGAAATCCTGCTTTGGTGAGCTTTCCCCAAGGTGACACCGAAGGTCTACCTCCTTTCGTGCGCCCCTCACCTCCTCCATGAGGATGATCCACTGGATTCATTGCAACATCATGAACAATGGGGCATCTGCCTAAGCACCGGCACCCCCACCACGCTTACGGCTCTATACCTACTAGACCTGTATTCGGTAAAGCTTTCTTTCTATATGCTAATTCTCATGCAGTTCATATTGTCGATATGAGTATAATTGCCTCGAGAAATAGATAAGAATTCCTTCCTTTACCGGTAAATGAATAGGAATCAGGTTAATAAAACCGGAACTGTTTCCGCCTTCCTCTCGAACTGAGCTATTTCTCTGAAATATACAGTTTCACATCATTACAGGAAATCCTATACCTGTGTATTACCACCCGGTATGGAGCCATCGTCGTCTTCGGCGTAGCGTGAAGACCTTCCCACGGTCTTCGAGTCGTTCTTGACTGGCTAGCAAGCACCAGTGGAATTTAACCGCCTTGTGGTCGGGACACCGCCTTCTTCTCTAGAATCACGCAAGTGGTACCGCTCCCCACGGTAAGGAGAAAGACCTTAAGGCATAAACGTAGAGCCTGAGTCCACAAGATAGTATTTTCTCGGTGACGATAGTGGCCATTTTCCGGTTCAGTGGTTGTATCCAGAAAGATTCTAGAGTCATTTGCCGTACCCTCCCAACCAACCATCACATATGTGAAACTCATGTGAAAATAAAAAGCACACAAACTCTTCTGTGTTGGCGAAACTCGTTTTCCACGATAACGTATTTGGTTTGCTGTTGGAACTCGGGCAGAAATGTGTGTCCCGGCTCCAACGCTATTCTAGAAATGCAAAAAATAGAATAATAGATGAATTAGAAAACTCAACTGTTCTTTGTGATTCGGTACCGCTTGAACTAACTGGCCCAATTCTTGGTAGGTACTTATTAGGGGGAGGGCCAACCACCGAATGAACAACGATCTCCCGGTCCCACTTGATTCCTGGGGAATTTAGGGAACCCTGCGGACTTGACTCTTTTAAGAGGAAGAAATTCGAAGTGAAATATCTAGAATATGCTTTACACTCCATTTTCACACAGGTATGCCCCCCTACCTTTCTGTAGATTGATGCACTAATAAGACTCCAAATCCTTGGTTTGAGCATCCCTTTCTTTTGTAACCTCTCTTAGGAACTTCAAACGGAACAAGGCTAGGATCCTAATCTCTATTCCTTCCTCCTTGGCGTCAGATAACTCCAATAAAGCATGACTGAAGTAGATATAAAACGTGTCGAAGAGCAATAGACTCTTTTTTTTTATAGAGCTTATCATTGTCATTGATTGACCAGCATGACTTATGGATTGCATTTTATACTGTTCTATTTGAATAGCTATATTCTGGAAAGGCGGAGGAAATAGACTTTCTTGCTCCTGCATCATTCTTGCTAAGGGCATCTAAGGAACTAATCAAAGGTTACGAAAGAGAAGGCTTGAAAAGGAGCTTACTTTTCCCGCTAATGCTACTTCCGCTATCTCGTAAGGAGGATACGACTCATAAACCTCCCTTGGTATTTGGGTAGGGAGAAAGATAATTAATTAGACTGAGTGAGGAATGTATACAACTACTGCTCAAAAGGCAATAAGAAGCACGCACTCCTACTAGACATGGAAGGAGTAAACCTAAAATATGCTTTCTTCCCTTATGTTGAATCGACTTCCTTGTCTCTTTCTAGAAAGTCAGCAGCTGGCCCAAGGTGACCTACTGGGAAATGAAAAAACAATTGGTTCAATCGAGTACTTATAAGCCGAACGGAGTTCTCTCTCATATTGTTATGTTTACCTGGAATGCCATAAGCCTGCTCTCAAGGAACAACTCGAATCACTGCTGACGCGGGACTTGCTTTCGCACGGGGAGTTGGATAAATTACCCTCTTGTGGGTATGGCGATAGATAGCAATAGCAACGGATTGATTATGATTATGATTAAGTAGACTGACTGTTGGATGAGCTCCAAAAGGTGGTGAGCCTGATGAGTCAACCAAAGGGAGTGGGCCCTTTAAACCCCTAGGGCGTAAGCATTTCTGCCTATCCAAAATAAGAGGTCAAGTCAATCTTGAATGCGGTTAGTACCTATTAGTATTAGATACAGAATCCTATTTGCTTTGAGCGCCCCTATCCTATATTCTCTCTATCTATAGATGGAGAAAGACATGCTCGATATGAATTGGGACAAAGAAGAAAGTAAAAAGCAGGAGGTAGGTCCGTGGTTTCAAGTTGAGTAGTGAGTGGTTCCTTGAGGGGAGTCGGCAGAAACCTTTACTCATTTGATTTCCTCCCAAAAGAAGGAGGGGTTTTCCTGTGGTAGGCGCCAAGAAAGATACCATGAAATTAGGCACCAGGTACTATCCATCACACTTAGAGTTGGTATTTATTGTTTGATTCGAATCCCTGCTTACCAAACAGTTGTCATAACAGATTTGAATGACGATATCCAATTATGAAATGGCTAGAGGAGGCACAGAGATAAGACAGAACTGATGGTAAGGTAAATCAAAGGTTTTCATTTACCTTATCATCGTCGTAACTTTCTTATCTATTTGTGTATGCTATTAGAAAGGGAAATTCGATACAACCAACGCGCAAAACCTTCCGTCTTTCCTATGAAAACAACTTCCGCCTGGATAGAATAGTTAGCCAACATGAATTCCTGCTTATTGTCCTTCCTACCCATAAGTGAGAGCAAGGCCGAAGTAGAGCATAGAGCTTAGAAGTAGGATCTGGTAATTGGTTCTGCTCAGCAGATGCAAAAAAAGAGGTGTTTTTGGGGTGAGTCCCTGCCAAGCGGCTTTTGATGACGGCGTCGTCAACGTACACTTCTGCATTACGACCCAACTGAGACCTGAGGATGAGGCTCATTAGGCGCTTAAATGTGGCGCCGGCATTTATCAAACCGAAGGGCATCCGCTTGTAGCAGAAGGAAGGGGCGATCAAACTCGTTTTTTCTTTGTCTTCCTCAGCCATATAGACTTGCTGATACCCAGAGTAGGCGTCGAGGAAGCTCAACATCTCGCACCCTGCGGTGGAGTCGACCAGTTTAGTCCTTGTACTTCGGTGGAACCAAATTCCTGTATATGGATTGCAAACCTTTTCTGCTTTGGGTCTTAAGTGAATGAAAGGGTGGGTTAAAAAACCATGGCCAGCCCCCCTCAAGAAATCTCGCCCGTAGGTTACTGATGGGATGCTAGCTGCCGGTATACAGGAAAAACGTGGTGCAGAGCACGAACAAGATGTGCTAACACATATCCCTTATATTTATTGGTTCTACAGAAGATGTATGATAAAGAGCTGGCATTAAGTCATGCAACGCGCTCAGGCTTTATAAGAGGAAAGACTCTCGCCAGTATAGATTGAACGTACGGCGCTTGCTTACAAGACTGCTACTGAAAAAGGCTACCTCTTCAAACTGCTGAATGCCCTATTCCATCTATCTTTCCCTGAAAAAGCGTATACTTTTGTTCTATAAGCAAATAAAGCATACTTCTTTTGCGGATCAAGCAGTCTTCTACCTTGGTGGGTAGCGGAGAATCAAATCAATATCGGAGTATTGCTCTAGCTGCTGCTGAATTAACCTGGATTCAATCGTGACTCTCTGAACTAGGCTGTACTTCGTCTTCCCCTCTGGACCTCGGAAATGGAAAAAAGTTACCGGTGCGTAATTGAAGATTCGGTGAAAACTAGTCGACCTTTCATCACAAATTGAAGCAGAGGCTGTTAGTTGAAAATCCATTTGCAGATCCTGTTGTTGAGGTAGAACCAGCTTCACCAATAGCATAGACTCTATCAGTCGAAGAGATCAGCAGGTACGAGGATAACAGAGACAGAGATAAAGGCTTCGTCAGCAGAGACGAGAGCGGGGCCCTTTTGAAAATCAGAAATAAAAGGGGCGATCAACGAATTGACCAGGTGTAAGCAGAGGGAACTGGAGCAGAGCAATATGTAGCATACTTTTCCGTTCGAGACCCGTATCTAGACCCTTGTGATCGATAGCCGGACCCATGCTGACGGCACCGAAATCCTGCCCCTCCCGCGGAACTAGTACCACCAATAGATAGGCCCGTCCCTTCTTGGGCAACCCTGAAAGTATCTTCTTGTACGGACTGAAACAAGACAAACTACTCGCGGGACCCACTTAAGATCTCTTTCTTTAGTTTTCTGCTTTATTCCTTTCTTAGAAAAAAGTCGCTTCCCTTATTAGTAGCGCTAGTATCTTTTCATAATGATGACTTTTTTTCAGAGCTTCCTAGATTTTTAGAAGCTGAGGCATTGCCGGCTGGGGGGAAATTTGATCGAAACTAATAACAACTAGTCACGATTAGGGACAAAGCTCAGCTAGTATACGTAATGTGTTCAAGGCGCATTTCCTCCAACAACTAGACTAAAGAAAATAAGGGCGGAAGGATTTACTTAAACGTTGTTGCATGAGCGGCTTCTAAATGAGTGGTTGATGATTCACTTTCTGATTATTACCCGCTAGCTATTGAAGCGGCAGTGTGACGTCGGCCCACTGCGGAATGGGTGCCACCTAACTATGATTCGGTGAAGGTTCCACCTTCCTTCCACAGATATAGTGATAGTAGTTCCACTCGATGTGGATCGCGCCCATGCTTGCTCAGCTCCAGGATCAGGCTCCTAAACCTATTTTCAATAAATAAGTCATCTGGTCTATGTTGTTGGAGTTCCGCATGACGCCTTAATCCCACCTCTGTGTCTAAGGAATAGCCTTTTCTTCTTTTCTTTATTGTTCGTGGGAACATGTAAGATTAGCAATGGAAATTGAGCTACGGCCGTCCCTTCCTCAAGCAAACAACGCGAGACTTAGTTAACGAAACAGGAACTCCATCCCTTGACACTAATTTCTGATACAGAAGTGGAATCGAAAAAATTCGGGAAAAATGCACATTCAATATTGAGAAAATGTTGCGTAACTGCCCTTGCCTCAAGGTCTTGAGAAACCAGAAACTAGTGTTCGATGGCCCAACAAATCCTATTGGTTTTCGCAGGGGATGTCATTTTTACAAGCTTTCGCATGCTGAGCGTGACTATGGATTTTATATAGTTATGGAATAACCTTCTTATCCGCGAGTTCTTCGGCCAAAGACTCCTGATATCGCTTGTTGGGCCCTTGATTCCGAAGTACCAGTACCGAAGGCAGACTTGAATGCATTAGGTTGGGAAGCGGCCTAGAAGGTGCTTAAAGATAGGTGACAGTTGTGAAAGTTTAGTCGACTTGTCGGCAGCAACTGACCTTTCTTTCATCAAAAGTAGGAATGAAAGCTGGCATGCAGATAAGGAAATCTCTTTTCTTCTCTTCTACTCGGCTACGGACCTTCTAAAAGGAGAAGCAATAAATACAAAAGTGCTAGGTTTGGATTTGAGTGAGATCCCGGATCGGTAGCTTCAGATATCCCCTCAGACTGGAATGAGAATTTCGATAGATTTCTTTGCTTTAAAGCATAGTTGCAGGTAGGTTATGCTCCTTTGCTTCATCCCTATAGTCTAAGGATTGCCAATCAAACAGTAGCAGTAGACTAGCCATATTCATCTTCTACAGTCTCCTGTTTCCCCCTATTTAAAATGGTCAGCCTGCGCAGCAGAAAAAAAGGCGCTCTAATCGTACTCGAGCCCTTAATCCCCCAATAGGGCTTACTTACCCGAGTCAATTCTTTCCTTCCTGTGCGAAAGCAAGGCCTCTTTCTCGACTTTACTTGAATGCCATTTACTGAGCTATCTTCTTTTTTCTTCTCCTGGCGAAAGCACATTTTATTATTTTACGGAAGCAAGACGAAAGGTCATTTCGCCAATCTGGGAAATAACAGTTAAAGCAATCGATCGGAGAAGCCCCCCTAGTATTGAGAATGCAAAAGTGGATTCATTCCCCAGGCGTGTGTGTGTGCTTTCCACGGGCCTGATCTCGATTTCTTCTTAAGCTGTTATGTCTTCCGAAGTGAAGTGGATTGGTCGGAAGCTAGACTCCAACAACATCGATACTCAAATAACCGGATGATCATTTGAGGGAGATCGAAATACAGGATGGGGAGATGTGTTCATACCGAGCGGGATCCTGTCGTGGAACTTGGATTTTTCTTCGCTCGGCTGGCAGTGTCGGTCCAGCGCACCGACGGTGAACAGTTGATTTTATTATTCCCCTTCCCCGCGTCGTCGATCTGAACCTGTTGGAAGAGGAAGGATTCACGGAGGTCAGACCGCAATGCTGCACTGAACGAGCTACAGATCGGCCAATGCGAGGCGGCGCCGGCGCCGGCGTACGAGGAGATCGATGCACGGCATGGGTGGGATGGGGTCGTACCTAGTGGGATGGATCTGTGGAGACGGATTGCCAGCCACGGAGAAACACCGGTACCTCGCCCGGCGAGGGCAAGGAATGAAGCGGGGGAAGCTCGGACGGCGGCGACGCGTGCACAGCGAGACGACGGCGAGCAGGCAGTGTCACGAGGGTGGAGTGCTGAGGGGATCTGGTCTCTGGGTAAATAGGCACCCAAACGCGTAAACAAACAGGAGTCGTCGCCTCTCGCCGGGACGTCGTCGCTTGGCCTTTTATTATTATTTCCGTCTCCTGTTACAGGTGGGCCCAAACGAATGAGGATTTTGTGTCCCCTCGTGTAACTAGTCAATGTGTAGGTGCAATGCAGGTTAATTTAGAAGTATATTAAATGCATGCGGATATTAAATATGAAATTATTTGCGTGTTATTATGTGATTAACACTATATTTTGCATGAAATTAACAGCATGCTTAACGTGTTGAGCGCTCGACATTAAAGCAGTCTGAATCATTGGATTGACATGATTTGATGGCCGAAATTACTTACATCTGCTTCTTTGGGTATAGATATAGATAAGCAGGAAACCATTCATTATTTTATTTTTGAGACAATAATACACATGCAGATGTTCACATACTCCATGAACATGCCCTAAATTATGAGCGCCACGCCACATCTACCTTCAACGAGGGTGTCCTCCTATCTAGCATGACGCCCCAGCCCAAGGCGACATGCATCTAGGGGCGTCATGCAAATGGGTCATTTTCCTAAATAAAAATTTCAGACCCAGTAAATTTTTGTGATGTACTCTCTTCGTCTCATAATGTAAGACTTTTTTGACGTAAAATAAGTCCTATATTATGGGGCGGAGGGAGTAGTTTCAGAACATGGCGAAATATGTCCATTTTCACCATAATTGGCCATCAATCTCCTGAGTGACTACTTTCAAAAAGGAGATTCCTCTTGTTAAGCGGTAGGCCATGAAAGAAGAAAATGTGTGTGAACTCCTGCCAGCATGTGGTTCCTAGTGTTACATGCCTCCACCATAGTTCTCGTTGCTAGCTAGCTGGTAGTCACAAGGAATCTCGGCATTACCTCTCCACCCCTATAATTCCTGTTGCTAATGGAAAGTGCATCATGAAGTATATCCCTCTTACTTTTTGCCACTACCATTTTGTGAACTACTCCCTCTGTCCCAAAATATAAGGACGTTTTTAACGCTACATTAGTGCCAAAACGTTTTTATATTATGGAACGGAGGGAGTAATTTGCAATGGAAAACATTTAGAATATACAAACTTTTTATGTTGATAGTCAAAACTTTACATAGATAAACCTTTTGGTGATGCGTAATTCGAGATCGAGCTCCCAAGTGAGTGCTTTCTAATAGGTGATTCTTCGTGTCTGAACAACTCGCATCGTAGGCCATGGAAGAAGAAAATGAGCATGAACTCTTGCCAATTTGGTTCCCTAGTGCTTCATGCATCCACCATGGTTCTCATTGCTAGTTGACCGTACCAGGAATCCACCATGGTCCTCATTCCCGTTGTTGCTGGAAAGAGCGCATCCTATATTCTATCTCTCTAACCTTTTCGCCTACCATGTTTTGAAATGACTGTTGATGGAAAAATTCTTAGAATATACAAATTTTCTATGTTGTTTGCCAAACTTTTACATAAATTTGTTGGGGATGTGCAATTGGCAACGACGAGTCGACCATCCCAACAATCGCTTTTCGACATGTTACTCGTACTATCTGAACACCTCAGGCGACGTGACAGATCAATGAAGGAAAAACTTGCGCGTGAACTTGTGCCAGCATGTGGTTCCCTGGCGCCTCGTACCTCCACCACGATTCTCACTGCCAGCTAGTGGCCACGAAGAATCTTGGTAATAATATCTCCCATCCTCTAATGGAAAGCGTGTAACATGTAGTCGGTCTCTCTCACATTTTGCCTCTACCATGTTGTGAAACAATTGTCAACCAAAATAAAACTTAGAATATACAGACTTTCTATGTCGAGTCAAAACTTTCTACTTCTTGTTGCAAAATTTCCTACAAAAAAACATAAAATTTCAACTTAGATAATACTCTCTCTGTAAACAAATACTCCGGCGGGGGTAAACAAATACGCAGCTGATGACCCAGACCTGGGCCCTTTTGGGCCCCATATGGGTCCGGGTGGGCCTGGCTCGATCTCGCCTGTGGCGGCTCCGGCGGGGGTGCGGCTTGTGCGGGGAGTTGTGGAGACGGCGGCGCGCCTACTGCAGCGCGGCAACGGGCGCTTCAAGAGCCCCTTTTGGGCTCGGCCGGGCCTCGAGGGCCCGGTGTGCTCCTCTCACCATGTCCGTCGGTGACAGCCGACGGAGGTGGAGGTTGTCTTCTCCCGCGTGGCTGCTCTCGCTGCCGCTCCTCGTTCCCGGCAGCTCCCTCTTGGCCTCGTTGGTCTCGCTTCGTTGACCATGGTGAGGCGGCGGTGATAATGGCAAGATCGTGGTAGCGCATGTTAGTGGACGGCATGAGTGGTGGAGCGCATCAGACCATTCAGAGATGTGGGTGTTTGGTGGACGGGAGAAAACCCTGGCGGCTTGTCGGCCCCGATGTGGTGACGCCCGGGGCGCCATCGTTCCTTCCTGAAGGGCGTCAGGTATTCCCCCTTCCCCATGCCCCTCCGTGTACCGGGGAAAACCCTAGGACTTGTCCGGGCAGCAGTGTCGTCGTCGTCGTGTTTCTTCCTGAAGGTGTGCTTGGTATGCGGAGGTTCGAGGTGCTACGAGTGAGGTGGTACATCTCCGATGGGCACAGCGGTTGTGGGTCATCATCTTTTTCGTCGTTCCGGCGTTGTCGACATAATTTTCTCTCGTCTTTCTCTTTTGTTTCTTTTGCGCATGCTTGTGCTGTTTGCCCCAGCATTGGACTCTTTGTTGTATCGGGTGGTTGCTCTATCTATATAGCGGGGTGCAAAGCTATTTCGTCATAATAGACTTTCAGTATAGAATGTCACATATGTTTATTCAAAAATATGAATACCGTTACACCTAGATGACCACACATCCTACTCTGAACATATATATAGACTTCCACTATGAAACAATATTTTTTGTGTGTGCTATAAATAAGAAACACCAACACTTTTTAATAAACCGTGCTCACTATTTTTTTCCCAGGGAAAATGGCCACATTAATCGGACATCAGTGATGCGTTCAAACTAATTTACACATGGGCCACATAGGGGGTTAAACACATGGGCCACTCCAGTAGTACAAGATTTGTATTCTGACATCTATCTAGAGATCTGCATCCATGAGCGTCTTGAGTCTTAGAATCAATTATTCCGACAACCTCTGAGTTATCTGTCCCGGAAATTATTGGCGGTGTTGAACCGAACGTTGGAGCGTCAGAAAGATTCCCTCGCACGCAGCGCAGCTAACTCTGACTCGAGAGAGCATTATTCATCAGCAGAGCGCACCAGGACCCACATGATCTGATGATCTGAGGACTCCACTATCGGAGGTCTGAAAAAAGAAAGGAGCCATCCACACTTCCACAGTTATCTTGACCCGTCCAAATCCATGCACATGGCCACACAATATTACTCTAGCAGACCCCTTAAAATCACAAACCGTAAAACTAAGATACAGGTTGAAAAAAAATGCATTTTAAGGGTTTATTTTAGCTACGCAGAACAAATACTGTAAACCAAATTGTAAAACTGAGATAAAAAGCTCCTTTCTCCAGACCGGCCGCCGCCGCCCCTTCCCCCAGCCAGCCGCGCTGGCCACGCCCAACCCCGTCGGCCGCGCCCCGTCGCCCGTAGGCCGTGCCCTGTCGCCCGTCGGCAGCGCCCCGTCGACCGTAGGCCGTGCCCTGTCGCCCATCGGCCGCGCCCCGTCCTTGTCGGCCGCACCCCTTCACCATGCCAGCCGCGCCCCATCACCATGCCAGCCGCGCCCAGCCTCGCCGGCTGTGCCCCATCGGCTGCGCCGGCTGCGCCTTGCTCTATTGCCAGCCGTGTCGGCCGAGCCGTGCCCTTTTCCTGTCCCGCCGGGAAGATTCCGGCGGCCAGGCTGAGGTAATGGAAGACCACGGCGAGGTCGAGCTCGTCCAATTCGAACCGGCGGCGATCGATTGCGGCGTCTAGCGGCCTTTTCTGGTGTGCGGTGATGAATTCTGGCGAGTTTAGGGCGGATTCCAGCAAACTCCGTGATGGCGTGTTTGCTCCGACGAGGTTTGACCGGTATACGGGGCCCCTTCGGTTCGGCCTTCAAACCTCCAAATATAAGGGTTTCAGATGTGCATTTCCGGTGACCCTTAAAAAATTTACTGGTTGGACCAATTTTACGGTTTCTGTTCTGGACACTTTTTTCGACCAAAACCGTAAAACGCAGGAATTATCCGGGTTTGATCACTTATACGGGGTCTGTTAGAGATGCTCTTAATACATACAACATCTTTGGTCTTTGCCTGCCTGCCTGCCTGCAGTGTGTCCTTTAGATTCCAGTTTAAAGTTTTACGTTCAAAACTCGAATGGTGTTCTCTACTTTGGTTTCATTCGGAGCAATAGAGCATAGTGTGCTAGCTCTTTGTATTTTAAGAGGACCATATTCACGTTATGGGCAGATATAAAACATAAAAACCATGTATGCATCACATCCAATCAATGGGAGAGGGCTAAAATGCTAAACTGGGGAGGGGAAGGGTTACGGATAATTAGGTCTAGCGACACGCATTGCACTGCCCTGCATGTAAATCACGTTGAGGGTGGAGTTGAACAACGTAAAGCATGGCACATTTTTTTTTAAACCGGGCTAACCCCCTTTCCATTATTTAGAACGGAAATACAAAGTCCAGCGAGTAGTCTAAGAACAGGGAGAAGGGGAGAGCGAGTGCAACGCACTGCTAGGAAACCCACCGCACTCGCCCAACGTCGAGACGAGTGCTATGGGGCGTAAAGCATGGCACTTTGCGGGGCATAGAAATAATTTTCGATTCAAGTTTCCACTCGACCCTGGTCTTCCATGCCGTGCGAGAGTGCAGAGGCCCGCCAGGAGATATCCTCCTGCATGCATGCAGTAGGTCATTAGCTACATCGAACAGCTGCAGCACCGCTGAGTTACATAAGACCAGTGAGTTTCTCAACTTCTAGACTACCCATATGGTGTACAAAATTAGGCCGCTCTTTTTTTTTCTTGATAAAGTGTGGATTTTATCGACACAAAATTAAACTGTGTCGTGGATACAAACACAATGATTATACATCCATCATCCTGTGAGTAGGATGTACACAACTAACACAAAGGGACAAATGCTCCCGCACACACAAAGAATCATGCCCGCAAATGTCTCCTGGTTGTTGGCATCCCAAAGGTCAGCGCGGCTACAGAATGAGCAGCGATCTAGGCCACCTGTCTGCTTGCTAAGGTGGGCTGAACTGCACCATAGAAGCGATGCTGCCTCCACAGACCCCTGCTGCTAGATTGGCCAGGGATTCAGGTTTTGGGAAGGTTGCCTACTCTGGCTTTCCTGGTTTTAGGAACCTCCCTTGTCGAAAGTTCTGATTTGTTTTTATTTATTTTTTCTATTTTGTTTGCTCTATTTGCCTTTTCGGATTTACCCTTTTCCTTTATCATTTTTTTTCTATTTTCCTAATAATTATAGTTTTTAAAAAATTTCATATTCAAAAAATGGGTTTAAAATGTTTACAAATGTTACAGAAAATTCATAAAATTGTAAAAATTTTAAAAGTACATTTTAAGAAATTTTAAAGTAAATTCAATTTTTTTCCAAGTTATTTAAAAATCTTCACAGTTGTTCAGAAATATATTCTCAAATTCCTAAATTTGTAAAACTATATTCATATTTTTCAAAAATATATTCTCAAATTTTCAAATAATTTTTCCGAATGCACAAAAAATGTTCACGTTTTTCCGAAAATATTCTCAATACTTTTTTGGAAATATTCAATATAAAAATTCATTTTTTTTTATATTTTTCGAAAATGAATGACCAAGAATGAACATTTTTTAGGGGTAAAACACACTTTATTGATTAATTGGAAGATTCAAAGGAATAGAAATAGGGTCATGAGGATATCCTAGCCACATGTGGCGACCTGATTCAGAGAAACGGAAAATTTAACCAAATTATGAGCTTCTTTACTTGTGTCCCTACCTTCAAAAATAATATCACATGCATCAAAAAGATGCTGATTTGCATTGATCTCTTGTACTATTGTGTCATTCTTTCCTCGTGAGCCATGCTTTATTTCATTGGCAACATTCTTACCATCACATGAGATGAAGATCCTTCCTAGGTTCAGGTCTTCAGCAAGTGCTTTACTTCTCGGCAAGCGAGCGTTTCAAGGAAAACTGGGTCATTAACTCCTAGAAAGACCATCGCCGAGGATCCCAAGTAAACACGCTTATCATCACGGCGTACAACAAAGGATGAACCAATGGCGCCATCTCGAGAGATCCCTCCAAACACATTAATCTTGAAAACACCTCCAGGAGGAGGAGTCCACACCTGGTGGTGCCGAACATTTGCTGCGGGAATCGGTCATGTTGGCCTGGGTGTGTTCTTGATACTTTCCAATTCAGCAATGAATCATTGAACAAATAGGTGTGTGGCAAGGGGACTTTGGAAAATAGATTCATGGATGGCCTTCCTCTTTGTTGTCCATATAACCCAGAGAATGACCGCGAGAATGACAAGTTTGCCATGTGGTACCATTTCGATCATCCAAATAGCCATTGTTTTGCACTCGGGTCCGTTGTGGCAATTAAGTGCTCGGCTGTATCTCCATCAACTAATGCCCAAACACAACTTGGCGTTGTGCATTGCAGCAGGAGATGATGCCACGAATCTGTCGCTCCACGGAGTTGACAACTATCAGATGGTGACATGTGTCTATGGTGTCCGACATCTTCGCCTGAATAGAATGCTTCACAAGACTCCACAAAAAATTCCACAACATTCCAGGGACACCGACGTTCCAAAGTAGCTTCCAACCACTCTCCTCCACTGCAGAACTGGAGGAGCTCGCGCGGCCATCGAACCAGGCCTTCCGTCAGCGCTTTGTGTGAGTGAGCATTCGATATGACAACCTCATTGTGAACATGTCGATTTTCTCTACGTTCCATCCCCAGAAGTCCTCATTATTCCTTGTGCAAAGAGGTATGCTCAAGATAGCTTCCACATCCACGGTAAGAAAAGTTTGCTGTAGTAATTCCCTATTCAACGAGGCCTCATAATGATTTATCATCTCACTAACCAGGGTGGGGCGGACTGCCGCAAGGCACACAATCGGTCATGTTTTCATTTCTGGGGATCAAGTTGTCTGACCAATTATTCATGGGCAAACCGTCCCCAACTCTTTGGATCAAACCTTGGCGCAACGTCTCTTCCTTCAATCACCGCTCGCCATATCTGTGAGGGATGGTTCCCAAGTTCGTCTGACAAAATATTACCAGAGGGGAAATAAATAGCTTCAAGAATCTTGGAACATAAGTATAGGGTGACTATAGGATGCGCCATGCCTGCTTAGCAGGAAGCGCTAGATTAAAGAGCTCAATATCTCTAAATCCTAACCCACCCATAAACTTGGGCCAAGTCATGTCTTTCTAAGACACCTATGACGGCTTCCTTTGACCTTCCTTACTTCCCCACCAAAATTGGCGTATAAATTTATTCAGGTGCTCGCATAGACCCCTTAGTTATTTGAAACACGACATAGAGTAAACTGGGACTGCTTGAGCCACTTACTTGATCAAGACCTCTTTGCCAGGTGAAGGGAAAATTTTGCCATCCAACCCTTTACCTTGTTCCATACCCTGTCTTTTAAATATTTGAAAGCCCCCTCTTTCGAAGATTCCACATCAGAGGGCATTCCCAAATACATATAATTCAAGGTTAAATTGGGCACATGCAGAATATTTTTCATCTCCTCTTTGACATTCGATGACATTTTTTTCTGAAGAAAATTGAAGATTTGTTGCCATTAATGCGCCATCCAGAAGCCCGCAATAACTATTCAGCATGTTTGATACCTCAGTCGCCCCTACACCATTTGCGTTGAAGTCTAGTAGGCTATCATATGCAAATAAGAGGTGGTTACAGGGCGCCGAGTGCGCAACTTGAATTCCACCCATCTGAGATGACTGATCTCTGGATTTAAGGAGGCATGAAAGGCCCTCAGCTGCCAACAAAAACATGTAAGGGGAGATAGGATCTCCCTGATAGAACATGTCGCTATTGTGATCCAAACCGAGTTGCTACAAATAAGCCGGACAGTGTCGGTACAATGCATGGTAATGGGCCGGCCTAGTCGGAGGCTTACCCTGTGTGAAGCATTGGGCTTGTAACGCGGAATGCATCACAGTGAGGTCCCGCCTCAAGGAGGCATTCCCTATTTGACGCTCACTGTGTCAAATTGATGTAGAAACACACATGGTTTTGTCGGTACCTAAACCATGTGGGGTGTTGGTATTAGAAGGTTCTTGAGCGTTTTTGGGCTTGGGAACCAGAAGGTTTTTGATCAGTTTTGGGAACTTATAGAAAATTCTGGTTTGGTTTTTCATATTTTTCCCTTTTATGATATTTTCCTTACATAATTTACTTTGATTTGTTTTCATTTTCTTTTTTAAATAAATCAAAAAAATGGAATTTTTTTACGGTTTTATAGAAATGATCAAAAGATTAGAATTTCAAAATAATATGTGTTTTTAAAGAAACGTTAAAACTTTCAAAAAAATATTTGCCTTTTAAGAAAATTAAAATAAAACATAATAGATATTCAGATTTTTTTAAGGACTTTTAAATTTTAGGAAAATAAATCATGTCTTCAAAATATGTAGAAGTAAACTGAAAAAGTAGTGTTTTGGAAAAATGTTCAATAACTTGAAAAAATATTCGTGTTTCCAAAGAATTTTCAAGAATTTGAAAAAGGGACCATGTTTAAAAACAATGGACTTAATTAGAACAAAAATCATGTTTTGAAATTTAACACTGACATATGGCCAGTGTATAGTAAACTCTGAGCATATATAGCGCAACATTCAAACCTCACGAAGATTCATCACTTTTTTTATTTATGAAAATTGTCCCTTTTCAGCTTGCCATAGAACTTGCTGACAGAAATTACCAGGAAACTATACACGACTAAACTAATTAAGGAGGACAAAAGGGGAAGGAAAATTATATACCCTAGGTTGTCCAGGACGGGTGTTAACAAGACAAATTGTTACCAATAGGAAGTGTATATTTAGTCCCTAGTGTACTGAGCGTGAATTTTAGCCCTCTACTCTGTTTCTAGACAAGTGTGTCAGTGCCATTATAAAGTCGTAGCTTGTACAGTGTGTTTTCCCCCTCAATAAAATATGAATAAATAGGTATATTTTCAAACACTTTCAACACACTAAATTTGATGCCCTCGCCACCCTGCTAGCTTTCATTAACTATAAATTAAAACATTTACAGATAAAAAGTAATTTAATTAATGTAACTTTTGATTGCAGTAGGATAAGTGAAGAAAATCATAGTCTTACCCGTTAGGGAACACGTGTGGATGTGGGAGCAAGAGGGTAAACAGACAAGTCTCATGTGATCTCATTATGCTCATACTAATTGAACAGAAATTAATAACGGCGATTCAAACCAATGTCTGTATTCCTCTAGTACACATAAAAACAAAGCATTCAGTTCAATGACTTTGTTCATCTAATTCTACCGAACAACTGGTACAGCAGGCAGTTGCTCTGATGAAGTTTTTTTGTGTTTGGAAAAGGAGGATCAGACCCCGTCCGCCACTGCATGACAACAATGCACACAACCAAATTTATTAAACAGGTTCAGTAACAATGAATACGTCCGGGTATCATAGTTCAGAGCGGGGATGAGCCCATTTATAAAACAACCATTTATACATCGGATAGATGGAATGGGTAGTCAGTGTATCCAACAACTGGATCGGAGATGTAGAAAGTATCTCTGTTGTACTTGTTTAGAGGAGCATCAATCTCAAACCTCTGAGGCAAGTCAGGATTAGACAAGAACAAGCGTCCGTATGCAACCAGATCAGCATAGCCACTGGAGACAGCTGCGTTTCCATCCTCCCTGCCGTAGCCACCAGCTACAATAAACGTTCCCTTGAAAGCATCCCGCATGGCGCGAAGGCTATTTGGAGTTTCAACCTTGTCAACGAACGTTATCATCCGTGGCTCGACCGTGTGACAGTAGAGGATCCCAATTTTGTTCAGCGCGTGTGCCATGTACAGGCCTAGAGCTCCCGGGTTGGAGTCTGACGATTCCCAGTAGTTTGCAAAGGGTGAGAGCCTCATCCCAACCTTACCAGCTCCGATTTCATCTACCACGGCTTGGACTACTTCTAGTCCAAACCGGCAACGATTCTCTAAGCTCCCACCGTATTTGTCAGTGCGTCCATTGACTTGGTCCTTGAAAAACTGATCGATCAAATAGCCATGAGCCCCATGGATCTCAACACCATCAAATCCTGTAAACCATACAGGGTAATGAGGTTAGATTTCCCTTCCATAAGGATCTTCAATGTACAGCATTTTTCTGCTACTTCTCTTTATACTTTTTTGCAGGATGGGCAAGTGCTGTATGCTAAACTTAACATGTTATTAATATTTTGAGTGCTAATTGTGAGAGGGACATAGCTACCAGCTTCAATTGCATTTCTAGCAGCAACCCTGAAATCATTGATGACCATAGGGATCTCATCGGTTTCCAGTGGCCTAGGCGTTGCGAAATCAGCTACTATGTGCTTGTCTATCACCATAGGTTTCAATGGCTTATCGGTGCTCGATATCGGAGCTTGTCCATTAGGCTGATAAGCTGCATGCAGACATCAAACATGTGTTGGTATTAGAAAAGAAATAAAAAGAGCCACACAGTATCAGTAAGTATATATAGGTCGTAGATCACATATAAAAAACTGAAAAAAATTATTTGTCATGAAACTTCGTAGACAAGTACTCCCTCTGTAAACTAATATAAGATGCCTTTAGTGACCTAAAACGTCTTATATTAGTTTACATAGGCAATAGTACACATCCATATGTATATGTGCATTTTTCAGAATTTAAAAAAACTTAAAACTTTGAATTTTGAAGATTTCAAATAAATGGCTCCATGGAGCTCGAGCTCCATTATATTCGGCATTAAAATAGTTATTTATACAACCGACACAAAAATGATAAAATCGCATATTTCTAGCACATGTACTATTCACTATAAAAATACATGATTTTGTTATTTTTGTACAGGCCACATAAAAATGTATTTCGTGATGAAATTTTACGCAGATCTAGTATACAGCTACAAGTATTTTTGTATTTTTCAGATTTTTTCAAACTTAAATTGATTTTGAATGTTTGAAAATAAAGGGCTCCATGGAGCCCGAGAGCAAAAATCCACTCTCTTATTAAACTTACTATGATTAGAGACTCTTCCGACATGCCAAATCTGACAGAAAAATATCCCTCCCTTGGCATGAACCCCATCTACGATAGGCTTCCACGCTTCCACCTGCTCCTTTGTCCAAATGCCAGGAGTATCTTTGTACCTTGCATGCACACCGGAAACATTCCATCTTTAGATATCACCGAACTGTGATGAAGAAGAAGAAATTGAACATGACTACTGAGATCTCAAAAGGCAGAGTCCAATTAAGGATCTAGCTAGCGCACACACCCTTGGGCAGTGTCTGAGACTCCAGTGGCCTCGGCAATCAAGAGGCCTCCTTTGGTTGTTCTCTGCTGATAATACAGTATGGCATGGGGCTGAGGAACATTGCCGTAGGATCGTGTCCTTGTAAGCGGTGCAAGAACTACCCTGTACAGAAAAAGAAAAGAAGAGGAAAGTTCTCAGGAACAAATGGATCATCATGTAAAAGGAGTGGTGCAATATTATGAAAGACATTGTTCTCATACTCCAAAGAAAATTCACACAGTGCATGTGCCTTCGGCTCTGAGGAAGTGCATGCTAGATAAACTTGGTTTGTGGGGTTGCATTAGATCATCTTTAATATGTGTTGTATAATAAGTCAGGACCACTTTTCTAAAATAGTACTCCAATAGGGCCCTATCTGTAAAATTTATTACTCAAAATATAGAACACCACCAATTTGGGGCACCAACTCTTGCAAATATACAACACTTAGGCTAGTGGAGTAAAACAAATTTGCAGCCGCGCGGTGCCCAACTGCCACACAAACGGCTCCTCCGACCCCGTCGGCCATCCCGCCTCCTCCCTCCCTCGCCTCCCCATGGACGGCTCCTCCGACCCCGCCGTCGACTCCGCCGGTCTGCCCAGAGTTACTAGATTATACTACGGACCTTTCCGGTGCTACCGTGCTACAGTACATCGTATCAGATGAACACGGTCAGCGTGGAAGTATCCCCTTAGCTAATATTTAGAAACCACCCTGGGTAAGTGTGTTATTGTGAAGGACAGTCCTTGGCCATGGCACATTCACAATAGTGCTCCTTAATCTGTTTGTCTCCTCATTCCAGGCCCTTCCCTGTTCTAGTTCATTCTACCAGATTGCTCTCCTCTAGAGACTAGAAAGACAAGGAAAAACTACCGATCCCACAGCAATCAATTTTTGGTTTGGTCCAAGTAGGTGTTCGTTCGCCCCCTAATTAATTCTCCTCCTCAATGTCCATATTATTTGAATACGGCGACATAGATTTCGGCAGCTCTTGTAGGGTCAACACGGCTGTTTCTAGGTTCTTCCATTTTAATAAAAAAAAATTCTTCATAATATTGTGTGCCATTGGTAATTATTCCCTTGCGGAAGGAGAAAATGGAGAAGTGGAGCATCTTTCATGGTGCTGTATAGAAAAGAACACCACGCATTGCATCATATCCATTCATTTCTACTCCGATGGCTGCCATTGCACTGTAGCATGGTAACATGGGAAGAGGCCAGTAGCACCGGATATGCTGTCGTACCAAAGACAGTACAACTCGTAGAAGGTCCCAAACAAAAGTAAAATTTTCACCCAAAGTCCAAGGATTTTGCCAAGGGGACCCCAGATCGAGACGAAGAAGTGGAACTCGATCCCACATGGATGACTCAGCTGTCGCTTGGGACATGGATCCTCGCCGTCGCTTGGGACATGGCCACTTGGCATCTCCAGCTGATAGCCGAAGGGGAGAGACGCAGCCACCTTGCAGTCTATGCAGCGACGTAGGAAGAGTAAATATCATAAAACTACTATAATTCGGATTAAGGTTTCAAAAAACTACCGAATTTTTTCCGCTAATAACTACCAATTCAGGGGTCGGCTGTTTCAAAAAACCCAAATCACCATGTGTTATAAAATTGATCATGTTTATGCCAGGTCGGGCCCACTCCTAAACAAACCGTTTGTGGACTGTTATATGTTTGACCGTAAACTTACATGTGGGGCACACATGTAAGTTATCTCTTCCTCCTCTTTTCTTTCTTCTCTCCCCCCCCCCCCTCCCGTGAACTCTCTCTCTCGAGCACGACACCCACCTAACCCCTCCCTAGTCGGTGAACTTCTCCTCTCCCAAGCCGGTGACGCCCCTCTCCGGCCTCCCTCTCTCCTCCGTCGTCAGAAGCCACCAGCTCGCCGCCGCCATAAACCACCAGCTCCGACGGCCAGCGCATGCGCCACATCCGCCGAGGCGCCGCCGAAGTCACCACGTGCCGCACCAACTCAACCATGGCACCGCCGGCCGCGGACACGCGCCGCACGAACTCACGACGGCAGGGCTCGGCGGCTGCAAGGAGCAGCAGCAGAGGCCGTCGTTGTGGCCAAAGAGCAGCAGCAGAGGCCTGCAGGTGCGCGTCGGCGGGATGGAGCAGGAGCAGAGGCCTGCAGGTGCGACATGGAGGAGTAGCAGAGGCCGTTTGGACGGCATGGCGTAGTCCTGGCCACGGGCAGCCCTGCCCGGCCCGAAAAAACCCGGCCCGACCTTGACCACGGGTCGGGCCTGGCCTGAGATCTAGGCCCGAAGGCCAGGCTGGGCCGAGGCCCGAGGCCCGGCAGGCTTTTCTGTTGATGGGCCGGGTTTGGGCCTGGATTCTAGGCCTGATGGTCGGGTCGGGCCGGGCCCAGGCCTAGGTTTTTTGCGTCGGGCTTGGTTAGGCCCGGCCCGAGTTTTGCCCAGGTCTAGCATGGCGCGATGGTGGCATGGAGCACGGACCCGATTGCTTTTCGAGAAAAACTACAGGGACCCGATTGCTTTTTCAGAAAAATTACAGGGACCTGATTGCTTATTAAGAGGATGAGACACTGGCATGTGGGTCCCGCTTGTAAGTTAGTGGTCAAACAAACGGTCAAATAGACTGTTCGTTTAGGTGTGGACCTGACATGTCATAATCGCGATCAATTGTAAAGCACTATGTGATTTGGGTTTTCTGAAACAGCCAGCACATGAGTTGATAGTTATCAGCGAAAATATAAAATCCGGTAGATTTTTGGAGCCCTAACCCGAATTGTAGTAGTTTTATGCTATTTACTCGACGTAGGAAGGAAAAGAACTCTGGCGAGTGCCAGCACCATAACACCACAATCACCGCTGGGGATGATCTCCAGGACCGGATTGCTTTATCGACCCCTGTTCTTCCACAGACCACAACTCCCCTTCCATCACCACGACGGCAAGAAGAAAGTTGGATCTGGAAGGCCACCGCCGGGGATGAAAATAGAGGAGCTGCCGTCCCGTCAGATCCACTCCTCCCCATCCAACACCACCATGGAGAAAGAAGAGGCCCGTTGGCGTGGATGGAAGGCACCAAACAAGGATCAGCAAGAGTGAAAGAGCAATCTCTAGATCCAACTTATTCAAGCACAAAAGCGGGCACCTGGCCGAACCACTCGGCTACGGCTACAGAGAAAACTATATATCTTCCTTTGAGAAAGCATTATAAACATTCAACCAAATGTTTTCTCTTTTTCCACAAAGAACATACGGAGAGAGGAAAATGCAGACCTGTGGGAGAGATCGAACGCGCCCATCTTGTATGGGGTGAGGAGAGGGACCGTGCTACCAATACCACCCTGCTTGCTCATCTTCCTCCCTGATCTCTTGTTTGAGGAGAGATCTCTTGTTTCCTTAGTTTGCTCCTCTTTCCCTCTTGGAACCACTCTTTTATTTATGTTGTTTCACAACAGCAACACGTACGACAGTGCCATTGTCCTTGTTGTAATAATTGGATGTTGATCGAGCAGTCAGTAGTGGTTGCTTCTTCTTCATGTGTCCTGAGGGATATGAGTGCACGGCTGCGCCGCTGGCACTCTTTACTTCGCTCCTCTTTCCCTCTCGGAACCACTCTTTTATGTTGTTTCACAACACCAACACCACAGTGCCATTGTCCTTGTTGTAATAATTGGATGTTGATCGAGCAGTCAGTAGTGGTTGCTTCTTCTTCATGTGTCCTGAGGGATATGAGTGCACGGCTGCGCCGCTGGCACTCTTTACTTCGCTCCTCTTTCCCTCTCGAAACCACTCTTTTATGTTGTTTCACAACACCAACACCACAGTGCCATTGTCCTTGTTGTAATAATTGGATGTTGATCGAGCAGTCTGTAGTGGTTGCTTCTTCTTCATGTGTCCTGAGGGATATGAGTGCACGGCTGCGCCGCTGGCACTCTTTACTTCGCTCCTCTTTCCCTCTCGGAACCACTCTTTTATGTTGTTTCACAACACCAACACCACAGTGCCATTGTCCTTGTTGTAATAATTGGATGTTGATCGAGCAGTCAGTAGTGGTTGCTTCTTCTTCATGTGTCCTGAGGGATATGAGTGCACGGCTGCGCCGCTGGCACTCTTTACTTCGCTCCTCTTTCCCTCTCGGAACCACTCTTTTATGTTGTTTCACAACACCAACACCACAGTGCCATTGTCCTTGTTGTAATAATTGGATGTTGATCGAGCAGTCAGTAGTGGTTGCTTCTTCTTCATGTGTCCTGAGGGATATGAGTGCACGGCTGCGCCGCTGGCACTCTTTACTTCGCTCCTCTTTCCCTCTCGGAACCACTCTTTTATGTTGTTTCACAACACCAACACCACAGTGCCATTGTCCTTGTTGTAATAATTGGATGTTGATCGAGCAGTCAGTAGTGGTTGCTTCTTCTTCATGTGTCCTGAGGGATATGAGTGCACGGCTGCGCCGCTGGCACTCTTTACTTCGCTCCTCTTTCCCTCTCGGAACCACTCTTTTATGTTGTTTCACAACACCAACACCACAGTGCCATTGTCCTTGTTGTAATAATTGGATGTTGATCGAGCAGTCAGTAGTGGTTGCTTCTTCTTCATGTGTCCTGAGGGATATGAGTGCACGGCTGCGCCGCTGGCACTCTTTACTTCGCTCCTCTTTCCCTCTCGGAACCACTCTTTTATGTTGTTTCACAACACCAACACCACAGTGCCATTGTCCTTGTTGTAATAATTGGATGTTGATCGAGCAGTCAGTAGTGGTTGCTTCTTCTTCATGTGTCCTGAGGGATATGAGTGCACGGCTGCGCCGCTGGCACTCTTTACTTCGCTCCTCTTTCCCTCTCGGAACCACTCTTTTATGTTGTTTCACAACACCAACACCACAGTGCCATTGTCCTTGTTGTAATAATTGGATGTTGATCGAGCAGTCAGTAGTGGTTGCTTCTTCTTCATGTGTCCTGAGGGATATGAGTGCACGGCTGCGCCGCTGGCACTCTTTACTTCGCTCCTCTTTCCCTCTCGGAACCACTCTTTTATGTTGTTTCACAACACCAACACCACAGTGCCATTGTCCTTGTTGTAATAATTGGATGTTGATCGAGCAGTCAGTAGTGGTTGCTTCTTCTTCATGTGTCCTGAGGGATATGAGTGCACGGCTGCGCCGCTGGCACTCTTTACTTCGCTCCTCTTTCCCTCTCGGAACCACTCTTTTATGTTGTTTCACAACACCAACACCACAGTGCCATTGTCCTTGTTGTAATAATTGGATGTTGATCGAGCAGTCAGTAGTGGTTGCTTCTTCTTCATGTGTCCTGAGGGATATGAGTGCACGGCTGCGCCGCTGGCACTCTTTACTTCGCTCCTCTTTCCCTCTCGGAACCACTCTTTTATGTTGTTTCACAACACCAACACCACAGTGCCATTGTCCTTGTTGTAATAATTGGATGTTGATCGAGCAGTCAGTAGTGGTTGCTTCTTCTTCATGTGTCCTGAGGGATATGAGTGCACGGCTGCGCCGCTGGCACTCTTTACTTCGCTCCTCTTTCCCTCTCGGAACCACTCTTTTATGTTGTTTCACAACACCAACACCACAGTGCCATTGTCCTTGTTGTAATAATTGGATGTTGATCGAGCAGTCAGTAGTGGTTGCTTCTTCTTCATGCGTCTTGATGGATAAATACAAAATGAGATTTTTTTTATTTAAAAATTATTATTTTTAGTACGTATGATGCACGAAAAAATCTGAAAGTTTTTTCGCACATTCCAGTTAGAATGTTTTGTTGTGTTGTAAAGTTTGAAGTTCATATGTTGTTCTATTTGGAAGAAACAAAAAAGAGAAAAATTATTGCACGAATCACGATGCAGAGATGGATGGCTAGATAAGGAGGTGCACCAAGCCTAAGCTCCACAGAATATTTTCCTGAGTGCACGGCTGCGCCGCTGGCCAGCGCCATGCCGTCTCTCATTACAAGCTCCGCAAATGAATCCATCTATCATATTTTTTCTTGCATCTATCTACTACCTCTGTATCAAAATATAAGGTGTTTTTGTAGGCTAAACTCGGAGGGAGTATTATCTAATACACCCAGCTCACTCATAGTCATAACATGTTAAATGGTTTGTTCAGTACAGATGATCGATCCATATTTTGGCACGGTTCTTAACAATAACATTCAGAAATGCACTATGGTAGGAGAAAACTGTCATATATATAGAACTTCGGTACTTCAGTAAAATCTCTCAATATTCAGATTTTTTTCCTTCGAAAGGATTAGGGTCCACGTTCATCAGCTGGCTCTGAAGAATTTCGTGCTGTCAATTCAACTTGAACTCCAAACTTGAAAAAAATAAGAATATGAGAGACGGCTGAAAAAAATAAGAATTTCGTGCTGTCAATTCAACTTAAACCAAGTAAAACACTCCACCTGAAGAATCACCCAACACTTCGATAGATCCTTACTGATATTGATTCACCTTCAGTATACTGATGTTGATTTCTCTGAAGAATACTGATGTTGACTTCGATTGATCCTTACTGATGTTGATTCAAGTTCGGCAGGGGGTGGCCAGCAGGGGCCATGACCCGCCCCAAGATGTTGCTTCTGCTTGTATAATTACAGTAAACAGTAATTTCTTTTGTCCTTTTTTCGTTAGCTGAACCCTCTCAATCTCAACTTTTTTGAAGTACCTACCTCCATCACTGCTCCTCCCCGAGAAGGGCAGCCAACTTCTCCAAGACAGGTTTTAGACAGCAGAACGCTTACCTAACGCTGCACTTGAGTGGCTAGAAATGCTTTGGAGTGCTAATCATGTGGAGAGTGTGTACTGTGCAGCATATCGTCCTTGTGCAGAAAACGAGTGGAAGACATGAGCCAAATGAGAATGGAGAAAATTCTCAAGATTATTGTAGCATCCACTCATCACTGAAAATGTTGAAACTGCGGAATATTGCTAGCTACTAGCTAGTGTCGAAGAATTGTTTGATGCAAGACAGTGTATTCACCTCATGGGTGCCCATATATAACACGTACAGGGGTAGGTCCGTCCACAATTAGAATCCCTATTACGTACAGACTTGGGCTACAAGCGGGACAACTATACCAAATACACGTACACACGAAATAAATACAATCATCTTTTTTTTGCGGTGGAAAAAAAAATACAATCATCTGTCAAGAGCTAATACTATTGAGAAAGATGACGCATGCTTTTCAACAGCATTTCGTACATAAATGTGACGGGGACATCACACAAAAAGTCGTGCAGTGAGATACAACAGCTCAGCGTTGCTCAAGCTACGTACAATTGAGTGCTTATACATAACCAAATGAATCGGTTGGTGAAACTTCAGTATGGACGTCTTTGTGTTCAGGGGCGAGTTTCAAGGACAGGGAGGGTGCTGTGATTCTCTCATCTCCAACACCATCACCATCACCATCACCATCATCTTCATGCAGCCCTTTCGCGTCCCGCTTCCAACATTGGCCAGGACACCAAAACTTATCATCTGCTACTGAAGAATACGGAGAGCTGCACTGCAAACCATCAGTAACATTAAAATTTAACACTGACGAATTGCAAGTGTATACTGCAATGAACAGTGAGCATATAACACAGCATGCTGAGTAACCTAGCATGCACGAAGATTCCTTGATGTCTAGCTTGCTAAAGGAACAGCAGCACCGGGCGTTTTTGTTTTCAGGGACAATGATAGGATCCGAACTACTGTAACACAACGAGAAATTCAGAAGAAGGCTCAAGGATTCAGTCGCTCAGATCTGGTTTCTATGAACATGGAAGTGAAGGAAAGTAGGCAGAGCACGCCACAGCCAGCTAGGTTTCAACCCAATTACAGTAAGCACATATCCCAAAGATGTCGATAAGGACCGAACGTTCGGTCTGGGGGCCTCCCAGACCGAACGAGAAGTTCGGTGCGACAGGCTGCACGCTACGAACGAAATCGTTCCGGAGGAGAGGCCTCCCAGCCCGAACGCTCCTTCCCGTCGCCCCTATGGGCCTTTTCTCTGTAGCAAAAAAATAGCCCACAAGAACAAAAAAGCCCTATTTTTGCTGTGACAAAATAGACATTGTTCGTTTGCACCACAAAAAATGCCATGGTCTTTTGCCATGCTATGAAGAAAGTTGACATGCTCGTGAGTCCAGAATGTAAGTACACTAAAATAGTATGGGAAATCTACTAAAAGTTTGACAACAATTTACCATGTTTTGCAAAAAAAATGTTTGTTATGTTGTACTCAAATTTGCCATCTTTGACATTTCTACAATAATTGCCATGTTCGGATGTTCCCATGGCAGCTAGCAGAAGTTCATCTAGAGATTTATTTCTTCCATCACCTTATATTAGAAGTAAAAATTGCCATGGCAAAAATAGAGTAAAAATTGGCATGTCAAAAAATGTAAAAATTGTTGTGCCATTAAAAGTAAAAATCGGCATGGCAAAAAAAGAGTAAAACTTGCCATGGAAAAATAAAGTAAAAATTGCCATGTCACTAAAAGTAAAATTGCCATGGCAAAGAAAGAGTAAAAATTTGCCATGGCAAAATGATGTAAAATTTGCCATGTCATTTAAAGTAAAATTGCCGTGGCAAAGAAAAGTAAAACTTGACATGGAAAAATAAAGTAAAAATTGCCATGTCGTTAAAGTAAAAAAAATTCATGTCATTTAAAGCAAAATTGCCTTGGCAAAAAAGAGTAAAATTTGCCATGGAAATGAAGTAAAAATTTCATATAATACTTAGAAAAAGTATCAACCAAAATTGACATGGTCTAAAATATGCATTTTTCCATGGACCATAAACTAAATTTGTCGTGGACCGTAAACTAAATTTGCCATGGACATAAACTAAATTTGCCATGTTGCATAAACTAAATTTTCCACGGTGCAGAAAAGAGTTTTTGCCATGCATCTATTTCTTCCTTCAAGAAAAGAATGTAAAAAACAGTAAATATGAATCTGTGCATATATGAATCTGCCATGCTATTTAAATAAAATAGATCGCCATGGGATGTTAAACAAATTTGACATGGTCTACATAGTAGGGTCATGACAAAGGTCACTACCTAAATATCATGGCAAAAATTGTCATGATCTACATAGTAGGGTCATGACAAAGGTCGCTACCTGAAATATGTGCCGTGTCACTATTGGAAAAAATGCCATGCCATCAAATGCAAAATTTCTCTATAAATGGAAAATGTGAGTAGAATTTTTTTTATGAATTATGTCATATGATTATTTGTCCTGTCACTCCATAGAAATTGCCACATTATTTTGAACATTTCTCCTAATTTTATCATGGCCTACTACTAACCTATCTCTTAACACAAATTAAAACTCAATACGAATCAGCCAACCAATAAACAGTTGAAGGCCATTTGACTGGGCAAAAGAACAAGGCATGTATGTAGTGTGCATTTTCTTCGTCTCAATCATATAGTGGAAAAGAGTTGCCACGACACATGAATTACATTTGCCATGTGTCATTAATATATATTGACATGGCCCCATAAAATAGAAGTTTGCCATTGTTGGAAAAGGAAAACATAATTTGCCATTACCCATAAACTACAATTGCCATGCTTCCATGAACTTAAATGCCATGATACATAAAAATCCGAGAGTATTCATCTTCCATGGTTTGCACACAAAGTGAACACAAAACAAAAGTTGCCATGTGAAAAAATGAACTCATCAGTGATGTTTATTAACTACAAATTGCTATGCTTCCAGGAACTTAAAATGCCATGGTATGCAAAAATCATAGGGCATTCATCTTCCATAGCTTGCACACAAGTGAACACAACAAAAATTGCCATGTGAAAAAATGAACAATGTAATTCGATTCCACATTGACAATTTCAATTATCGACCCGACTGATGGTATAGAGCTCAAATGTCCAAAGAACGAACCTGTAGCCTGCAACATCCTCGTGCAGGCGGCGCATCTGCTGGTGCTGCGCCCGGACCTAGCCCTTGTAGGGGCAACGGCCGCTGCCAGAGTGGAGGCCAGCGCCGTCGGGCTGCAGGGGATTCTGGCGCCGCTGAAGGAGGCGCCAAGGTCAGCGAGACGTTCGAGCTTGCCGAAGCCTACATCATGGAGCGCGCCGGCGGCTGGTCGGTCTGTACCTCATTGCGCGGAGGACGGCGCAACTGAGGAGACCACGGCCACAAGCGTCGAGGCCGCCGCCATTGCGGATGACGACGATGTAGACGCCGACGACCTCCAGGCGCCCTCCTCCCCCCGACCTCCCCTCCATCGTCGGAGGAGTGGCTTGGCGAGTCCATTGCCGGCCAGGACCTCACCTTGCCATTCCCTTGACAGGCTCCTCCCGCCCGTCTGGTGTCCTCCTCGCCCTTCGCTACGTTGTCAGAGGAGCGGTCTCGCGAGTCCGTCGTCGGCCAAGACCTCTCCTTGTCGTCCCGTTGTCCGCGACAACTCCTGTCACCCACCGCCGTCCACATCATCTCCAATCACCCTCCACCGCCCGCACCTCCAGGACTCCGCTCCACGACCCTCACCACCCCGCTTCGAGGGGGCCGCGCTGCATCCACCACCGGCGCAAATAGGATTGGCCGGAGCCGGCGCGCTATGAGATGCCCGCAGCGGCAAGGATAGGAGAGGGCGGAGCCGGCGCGGGGAGACGGCGGTGGGAAGGTGGACCGGATCGGAGAAGATAGGGGAATTGAGAGAGTGAGTGTGGGGAGGAAGATGAGTGGATAAGTCGCGTTCGGGCCGAGTGAGTTTTCAGCGAACGAGCTCTCACTGCTGACGTGTCTCTGCCAAGTGCTTTACAATCTGTGCACTTAATCCGACGGCAGGCAACATGTTCGGGACGAAAATCTATAGCCCGGACGTTCGGGCTTTATCGTTTCCGATCCCAAATGGAGAAAGAAAAGGGGATTTATTACCTAGACAATCAGAGAGGGTTTTTTTAGATCAGAGAAGGAAAACGAGCTTCTGAAGCCTCGGATAAGGACTGACGGCCGACGTTGAACCTCCAACCGCGAAGAGGTATGTGGAGAGGCAAACCTCGTCTCGCCTACTGATAACCCACAAGTGTAGGGGATCGCAATAGCTTTCGAGGGTAAAGTATTCAACCCAAATTTATTGATTCGACACAAGGGGAGCCAAAGAATATTCTTGAGTATTAGTAGTTGAGTTGTCAATTCAACCACACCTGGATAACTTAGTATCTGCAGCAAAGTATTTAGTAGCAAAGTAGTATGATAATAAAGGTAACGGTAGCAAAAGTAAAGATAATTGTTTTTGGGTTTTTTGTAGTAGTTGTAACGGCAGCAACGGAAAAGTAAATAAGCGAAGAACAATATGTGAAAAGCTCGTAGGCAATGAATCAGTCATGGATAATTATGCCGGATGTGATTCCTCATGTAATAGCTATAACATAGGGTGACACAGAACTAGCTCCAGTTCATCAATGTAATGTAGGCATGTATTCCGTAAATAGTCATACATGCTTATGGAAAAGAACTTGCATGACATCTTTTGTCCTACCCTCCCGTGGCAGCGGGGTCCTAGCGGAAACTAAGGGATATTAAGTCCTCATTTTAATAGAGAACCGGAACAAAGCATTAGCATATAGTGAATACATGAACTCCTCAAACTACGGTCATCACCGAGAAGTATCCCGATTACTGTCACTTCAGGGTTGTCAGATCATAACACATAATAGGTGACTATAGACTTGCAAGATAGGATCAAGAACACACATATATTCATGAAAACATAATAGGTTCAGATCTGAAATCATGGCACTCGGGCCCTAGTGACAAGCATTAAGCATAGCAAAGTCATAGCAACATCAATCTCAGAACATAGTGGATACTAGGGATCAAACCCTAACAAAACTAACTTGATTACATGGTAAATCTCATCTAACCCATCACCGTCCAGCAAGCCTACGATGGAATTACTCACGCAAGGCGGTGAGCATCATGAAATTGGTGATGGAGGATGGTTGATGACGACGACGGCGACGAATCCCCCTCTCCAGAGCCCGGAACGGATTCCAGATCAGCCCTCCCGAGAGAGATTAGGGCTTGGCGGCGGCTCAGTGTCGTAAAACACAATTAAACTTTCTCTCTGATTTTTTTCTCCCCGAACGTGAATATATGGAGTTGAAGTTGAGGTCGGTGGAGGTCCAGGGGGCCCACGAGATAGGGGGCACGCCCTATAGGGTGGGCCCCCCCCCGTCCTGGACAGGCCCTGGGCCCCTGGTGTATTTCTTTCGCCCAGAATTTCTTACTAATTCCAAAAAATGCCTCTGTGGATTTTCAGGACATTCCGAGAACTTTTCTTTTCTACACATAAAACAACATCATGGCAGTTCTGCTGAAAACAGCGTAAGTCCGGGTTAGTTTCATTCAAATCATGTATGTTAGAGTCCAAAACAAGGGCAAAAGTGTTTGGAAAAGTAGATACGTTGGAGACGTATCAACTCCCCCAAGCTTAAACCTTTGCTTGTCCTCAAGCAATTCAGTTGATAAACTGAAAGTGATAAATAAAAACTTTTACAAACTCTGTTTGCTGTTGTTGTTGTAAACATGAAAAGCCAGCATTCAAGTTTCAGCAAATACTATGAACTAACCATACTCACAATAACACTTAGGTCTCACAGTTACTCATATCAATAGCATAATCAGCTAGCGAGTCATAATAATAAAACTCGGATGACAACACTTTCTCAAAATAATCATAACATGATATAACAAAATGGTATCTCGCTAGCCCTTTCTGAGACCGCAAAACATAAATGCAGAGCACCTTTAAAGATCAAGGACTGACTAAACATTGTAATTCATGGTAAAAGAGATCCAGTCAAGTCATACCCAATATAAACCAATAGTAATGAATGCAAATGACAGTGTACTCTCCAGCGGGTGCCTTTTAATAAGAATGGTGATGACTCAACATAAAAGTAAATAGATAGGCCCTTCGCAGAGGGAAGCAGGGATTTGTAGAGGTGCCAGAGATAGATTTTAAAATAGAGATTGAATAACATTTTGAGCGGCATACTTTCGCTGTCAACGCAACAACTATGAGATGGTTGTATCTTCCATACTACATGCATTATAGGCAGTTCCGAAACAGAATGGTAAAGGTTTATACTCCCCCAACCACCAACAATTATCAATCCATGGCTTGCTCGAAACAACGAGTGCCTCCAACTAACAACAGCCATGGGGGAGTTTTGTTTAATTATTTTTATTTGCTTTGATCTTTTTGGATCGTGGGACTGGGCATCCCAGTTACCGGCCCTTTCTCGTGAATGAGGAGCGGAGTCCACTCCTCTTGAGAATATCCCACCTAGCATGGAAGATATAGGCAGCCCTAGTTGTAACATGAGCTGCTCGAGCATACAAAACAGAATTTCATTTGAAGGTTTAGATTTTGGCACATACAAATTTACTTGGAACGGCAGGTAAATACCGCACATAGGAAGGTATAGTGGACTCATATGGAACAACTTTGGGGTTTATGGAGTTTGGATGCACAAGCAGTATTCTCGCTTAGTACAGGTGAAGGCTAGCAAAAGACTGGGAAGCGACCAACTGAGAGAGCGACAACAGTCGTAAACATGCATTAAAATTAATTTACACCGAGTACAAGCATGAGTAGGATATAATCTACCATGAACGTAAATATCATGAAGGCTATCACTACTAGGGAAAACCTTATACACAGAAATTTAGCAATAGCGCGGGTCAAAAAAGGGCGCTAGTGCTAGATAGCAGTAGCGACGGAAGGAAAACCGCGCTACAGATACAATCTTAGCAATAGCGCATGTAGTGGCAAAAGCGCTACTACTAATATCCCAATTGCTAGAATGATAGGCTACGCATAGAAGTAGCGGGCTTGGAAGAAACGCGCTACCGCTAGGGCATAAGTGGCAGCGCGTTTCCTAAGAAGAGTGCTACTACTAACGGAAATAAAATAAGATGAAAAACAAATAGAATAGTAAATGAAAATGAAAGAAATAGAAAAAGGAGAAAGGAAAAAATAAAATGTAAAGCAAAATAAATGAAAAAGCGAAAAAACAGAGGAAGACATAGCAGCAGCGTGTGTTTGTAAGGGGCGCTGTAGCTAACGTAGCTGCATCGCGTGTCCTAGACCCCCGCTATAGAAACAGAAAAGGAAATTAAAAAATGGAAGAAAATTACATAGCTATAGCAGCAGCGCGTTTTGTGAAAACCGCTATAGCTATCTTAGCTATAGCGCATTTTAATAAACGCGCTACCGCTAAGTTTGACTTAACCAAAAAACTGTTTCCCCCCGGCCACCATTTCGCCCCCAAATCCCTCAACCCACCCCACGCGCCGCGGTCTCCCTGATTCGCCGTTGCCCCACTTCGCCGCCGTCTCCTGCCGACGTCGACGCCACCAGAGCCGTGCGCCGTCGTTGCCACCGGAGCTGCCCCCAACGCCACGGAGCCGCGCGGCCTCGTCAAAGCCACCAGAGCCGCCATCGACGCCACCGGATTCTTCCTCGCCACAACTGCCTCCCTCGCCGTCACCGGAGACGCCCCTGCCTTCCTCACTGTCACCGGAGACGCCCCTGCCTCCCTCGCCACCACTGCCTCCGTCGCCACCACCAGAGCCATCCTCTGTAAGCCCCCACCCCTCCTCTCTCTCTCATGCATAGGTTAGCTAGTTTAATTAGGTTAATTATCTAGGTTAGGGCAAAAATTTAGTTAGGGCTTTGACAGAGAAGTAGTTCGGTTAACTAGTTTAATTAGGTTAATTATGTAGGTTAGTGCAAAACTTTAGTTAGGGCTTTGACAGAGAACTAGTCATGTTAACTAGTTTAATTAGGTTAATTATCTAGGTTAATTAGTGCAAAAATTTATTTTGGGCTTTGGCAGAGAACTAGCTGCGTTAACTAGTTTAATTAGGGTTAATTATCTAGGTAAACTAGATTAACTAACTAGGTTAAATAGGTAGGTTAATTAGGTTCGTTGGATTAATAAGCTAGGTTAAGTAGGCTGGCTAGGTTAGAGGAAAATTTTATTTTAGAGCATTAGGTCAGAAGGGTTAGAGAAATGGAGTTCCTTTGCAATTTAATTGGGTTCTGTCCTAGGCAGAGAAGGGGGTTAGAGATAATAATGTGTGTTTGTGTGAGAGAGAGGAATAGCTAGATCAACATAATTTGGGTTCTGTCCTAGGCAGAGAAGTGTTTAGTGAGGTCATTTTGCAAAGGTTTTTGATTTTTGAAAAGACCACTATTTTTCAAGGAAAAGAATTTAGGCAAATTTATTTTCATTGAAGTGGTCATGTTATATCTTTTCATTGAAGTTGTTCGATTGTGCCCAAGTGGCTTTGTTGTTTCCAGGGAATGATGCTGAGTGGCCTATGTTTTGCCGGAATGTTGATTCATTTCTGTTTCGGCAAATTTCAGGTTCTCGATTTGTCCACTTTTTAGCAATGGTCATGCCGAAATTTTCCGTGAATTTCGGCATGACTTGTGCTACAAACTAGGACATATCGAGTGCCCGGGATTTTCCGCACCAGGAAGGAGTCAACATTCCTGCAAAACAATAGGCCTTTTTTATGTCATTATTCATTTTATTAGGTCTAGAATTAATTGACTAGATTTAATCATAGGAAACATGGGTAGCAACGATGAAGGACAGGGTTCTGGTGATTGCGTCGACGCCTACCGGGCGGCAGACGAATTTTTTAGCCTTACCGACGATCAACCGATGTTGTTGCTAGGCCCACCGGTGGCATCGGGGACTGAGACCGACACGCAGACCGGTGCTGAGACTGAGACCGACGCTGAGACTCAAAGCGGCATCAGGACCGGCGCTGAGACTCAAACCGGCATCGGGACCGGCGCTGAGATTGAGACCGGTGCTGCCTCGGGGAGCGGAGCCGGTGTAGAACCGAAAGCAAAGAGGCAAAGGGTTCCTAATAAACTCAGGACTACTAGACTGGTGATCACAGAGGTGGACGACGGCAATTTTGAGCCAAAGGCGCCCGAGGAAGCGTGCGCGTGCTACGGCAATCAAATAGGCTGCATCGTACGGACAACCGCCACCATCAATGATGAGAAACTACAGAAGATAGAAAATATGAGGAGCTCCCTCCTAAAGAAGTTTCACCAGATATTCTTGTTCCCGGGCCGGAATGAGAAGGATTATGAAGATCCAAACGAGGACCCGGCAATGAAGAAGATAATCAAACACGCCATGACCAAGTTTAGCGACGCGTTGGCCGCCTGGAAAAATCGAGTGAAAGCAAAGATCAACGACGGGGAACCCTACTCCGAGATTGTAAAGGATAATCCGACAATCACAGAAGAGCAGATTCAAATATTCAAGGAGGCTTGCAAGGCTGAAGCTGCCAAAAAAAAAGTCTAAGTACATGAAGGGGCTTCAAAAGAGGAACATTTGGAGCCACCACCTCGAAAGCCGTGTTTACGGCGGAAAGAGGTCCAAATGGGCGAAGGAGGACGCGGAAGCCGCGAGTCTGGGCATCCCAGACCCCTTGGCAGATTTAACCGTCCCGCAGGAGCGTGACGTCCTGAGGGCCCGGCACCGTTGGGACCCAGTGAAGAAGGTTTACGAGACAACACCGGTCATTACGGAGTTCATGAGACTGCTGGTAATTTTAGTTTCTGATCAATTCGACTGCACACGTTAGTCATATTTGTAAACGATCCTTGTGCCTTTTGCAGAGAGAGCAGCACCGGATTGCGGCCGAAAGCGACTCGCCGTCTGAGGCATTGGCGAGGCCCAAGTGGGACACTCCATTCAACCGGGCGTTGAACATATTGAAACGACAACCGGTGGATACTCGACCGTCGTATGGACGCGTGCACGGTGTCGGAGACGGCGCCACGTGGAAGAAGTACTACCGTGAGACCACGGAGGAGAGAAAGGAAAGATGGAGGTTAACTGAAGAAAACATCGACAAGAAGGTTGAGATTGCGGCTGAGAAGAAATCATCTCAGACAGTCGCAACAGCGGTAGCTGCCGCAAAAACAGGCGATTGCAGATATGTCTACTTCCTTGGTGACGGGCGTTTTCACTTGGACAAGGCAAAATCCAGAAAGAAATGCAGAGGACTTTCCCCTTGCTGACTTCTTGGGAGCAACTGCTCCCGCATTGGCTCCCGTACCCGCTTCCGCACCGGCTCCCGCACCTGCTCCCGCATCGGCTCCCGCATCGGCTCCCGCACCGGACGTGCTCGGTGGTGGCTCCTCTTTGGCTGAGCTCGACGCCCTCACGGTATCTGTCACACCGGCCCCCTTCAATATAAATGTATAATCTCCCGTTTTGGTTGCCTTTCGGATGTCTCACGTCGTAGACTTTTCTTTGCAGGCCAACGAAACCCCGTGCACCATATGTACACCATCGGCGAACAGAAGGTGGACGTGGGGAAGGCGACGATAATGGAGCCGAAGGAACCATTGTTCCACAGCCGGCCGATCCCCCCGAACATCTTCTAGGTTTCCGTGGACAGTGTCAAACCGGGCCACGAGAATTTGCCTCCTCTAATACTAGTGGGGGATGACGACGAGACCCCGCGGTGGCTTGGTGATTGTTGCAATGGGTGGGTCCTGTTGTGGCCAAAGAGTCTGCTTCATCTGGAGGCGGCCGGGAGCACACCACGAGCACGCAGCCTCAACAAGGTATGAACATCAACACCCCACCTACCCAATTAGCGTCGGGTGTCGGGTTGGGTGATAGCGGACGAGGTAAGGAGGAGGCTCCATTAGTCGCTGATGACGTCGCCATGGATGAGGATGAGGATGACGATGGCGCTGAACAGTATGTCTATACTGGCGCCTCCTCAGGGTTTGAGCGTCATGAGTCGGTGCCTGAATTACCGTCTCAACGTATTATTGACTACCTTTCGGTAGTAAAGAAGTCTAGGAAGAGAGCGAGGAAAGGCAAAAAAGATGATTCTATGATCCAGCCGCCTCAGCAGCCTCGGCTTCAGGACCGTATAGATATCCCTGATGCGGATAAATGGCATATCCCCGGTCAACCAATCCTACCTGCAACAGCGCTACGGGCCAGATTTGGCGATCTAAGGAGACTTCATGACGATGTGCTGCGGGTAGAGAAAGGCCTCATCGCCTCGAAAGATCTAGGATACCCACTCTACGTGGTTAACGTTCCGCGGCAAATGTCGTACGTCGATAGCTTCCCTGCGGATAAGTTAATCCTCTGATTCGATTACATATTCGACATGTTTCACGTGAAGAAGCTGGATTTTATGTTTGTCCGCCTTTATGCCTTGCACATGAACTACATCATTGGGGTTGAGCAGATACGTCATATCTGTGTCGCTGACCCGTACTACATGCACGAGGGCTTCTTGGGAGTCTGTGCAGAGCAGCGTGAATACGCGAGGGATTACATCGTCAGTTTCATGCTCGCCAATAAGGACAAGGAGGCGATTCTCGTGCCTTATCATCCCGTGTAAGTCATCCGCGCTGCTATCCTTCCTTCGATTTCAATAATTCATTTGCACGGTGGAGGCTAATTAATTTGAGGTGTACTTATTTTGCGCAGCGGCGGGCGCGCCGTCCTCATCATCCTCTACCCCCGATTCTCCCACGCTCTTTACTTGGACTCGTCGAAGAACATTCACAAAAAGGATTACACCCACATCAAAGATGTTCTCGACAGTGCTATGTTTTACTACCAAGCAAGGGGTGGAGAGGTTAGGGACAAGAAGAGAAGGGGTGGCAGGGCCGCCTTCAGCCATAAGACCGACTTCTGCTCCATCCAGCAACCGAACGATTCTCTTAATGATGGATTCTATGTCCTACACCACATGCTGGAGTACATACAGGATCACCAGAACCTTCACATGTCACCTAGATCTGGCGATGCCCATATCCTGCAATGGGCAAAGGACATATGAGATATCGAGGATCATCGACTTCGAGCTGAGTTCTATAACATCCAGCGCGAACTTGCCCAAATCATCATGAAAGAGGTCGTCGGAAAAATAGGGATGTTCTACGAAGAAGGACAAATGTCGCGGGAAGATGTCCGAACATGGATAGCCTCTCAGCGTCTCGACATGAAGCCTTTCACTAAGCTCGGGGACTATCTCCCTGACCTCGATGGATGGCACGGCATGTTGGAGTGATTGTCGATATATGACAATGTGTCTGTTTAGTCCATACTTTCTGTATGACAAAACTTTGAGTTATGCGTAGTGAAACTTTATTTTTGATGTAATTAAACCGTCCTCCTCCTCGACTAGCGAAGATCACTCTAGTTAGGGCATTTTGGGTACGATGAACTTTGTTATTTATGCTTATGATATGTTGTTTCTATTTTTGTCAAGTCTGTCTCTTTCTGTTGCTCAACTATATATGTTGCATATCATCGATGGCGAAGAAGTGCTACGCCAGGAGTATATATACGATGAGTGGCCGGAGTGTCAGGCCCAGGTGTTACCGGTTTCCGGTTTTCGAGCGACAGGCAGTAGTTAGTTTAGGTTCACGCTAATGCGAGAGAGGGATACGAACTCATGTACTCAAAGTGATAGCTCTTCTCGCGTATACCATTGTTTAGATGGATGGCGATGTATTTGCAAGTAATCAAGGACTTGTATCTCTATTTTCGAGATGATGACGAGAGACCACTTTGTGTTGGATGATGATTATGATGAGACTATTTGTATGTATATGTTATGATTACATTCGTGGTCTCGCAGGCATTTGTATGTGTATCATGATGACATTTCTATGTGCTAAAAATTCTTCTATAAATCCTATTCAAATACAAAACAAATATGCCCAAAAAAACAAAAACCTGTTAAATTAGCAGTAGCGAGTGTATAAAAGTTAGCAGCAGCGCCGCGGTAGTAGTAGCGCGTCATTGCAAAGCGCGCTAGAGCTACTAGCAGTAGCGATCTTCCAATAACCGCGTTGCTGCTACACTTGTGTAGCAGTAGCGCCGGTGACCACGCGCTACTGCTATGTGTTAGCTTTAGTGCCTTATTAGTAGCGCTCCTCCCCACGCTACTGATACACCTAAAACCCGCGCTGCTGCTAGCCTTTTCTCTAGTAGTGTATGTTGATTTGATTCAACTACATGCGTGAACATGTGCCAAGTCGAGTCACTCAATTCATTAAAGGAGGATACCATCCCATCATACCACATCATAATCATTCTAATAGCATGTTGGCACGCAAGATAAACCATTATAACTCATAGCTAATCAAGCATGACACAAGCAACTAGAATCTCTAAATGTCATTGCAAATATGTTTGCCTAATAATAGGCTGACTCAGAAACGATGAACTCATCATATTTACAAAAACAAGAGAGGTCGAGTTCATACCAGCTTTTCTCATCTCAATAATTCCATCATATATCGTCATTATTGCCTTTCACTTGCACGACCGAACGATGTGTATAATAATAAGAGTGCATGTGCATTGGACTAAGCTGGAATCTGCAAGCATTCAACTCAAGAGAGAAGACAAGTAATATGGGCTCTAAGTTAAATAAACAATCATGCATATGAGAGCCACTAAACATTTTCAATATGGTCTCCTCGAACCCCAAAGGAAAGAAAATAAAATAAAACTATTTACATGGGAAAGCTCCCAACAAGTAAGAAGAAGAACTAGAAATCTTTTTGGGTTTTCATTTTAATTTCTACTACAAGCATGGAAATTAAACTAACTTTTTTTTTGTTTTTTCTTAAAGTTTATCAAACACACAATAATAAAACTAGAAAAAGAAATTTAAACTAGCATGGATAATACAATGAAAGAGTATGAGCACCGACGACTAGTGTGTGAACATGAATGTAAAGTCGGTGAGAAATACGTACTCCCCCAAGCTTAGGCTTTTGGCCTAAGTTGGTCTAGTACCAAGGACCGCCGCTACTCTCCCCGGTGTACTGGGAGGTGTAATCAGGATACCACTGGCTGGTCATCTCCGGATCCCACTAGACAGATGATGCACGATAAGGGTCCAGTTCAGGTTCCGGCTCAGGTTCAGGTTCTGGAGTAAAAGCTTGAGCTCGATGATTGTTCACCGCTTCCGGTGTGACAAGAATTTTTTTCCAAGCAAATCAAACAACAAAGGCGCAGGCAAAATAATAATCTCAAAGTGTTTCTTATTAAATCTATGTTTATACAAGAGCATCTTTTCTTTGTTGTCAACAATAAACTTGTGTGCTACCATGCTCTTGTAATCTAAAATGTGAGGAGGCAATTTTATCTCCTCTTTCTCATGGTGCCTAATGGGTATCTGAAAATGTCTAGCAAGGCGTGCAACACAGATACCTCCAAATATGGGGCCTTTTGTACGATTCAGGGCTAGCCGTTTAGCAACGACGGCACCCATACTAAAAGTATTGTCTCCAAGCAAGGCATGTTGAAGAATGATAATATCAGGAACGCTCAAATTTCCACTATTTTCACGACCAATCAAGCATCTACTAGCAAATATGGCAAAGTAGCATAAAATAGGAAAGTGTATGCTAGAGACTTTTGCCTCAGAGCCCTTCTTTGGCTCCACTACAACTATAGTATTAACAAAGCCACCCACATCTTCACGACGGGGTTCCTCTAATTCTCCCTCATAAGGTATCCTACACATCGTGCAAAAATTACGTAAAGACATTACTTTGAATTCATCATATAAATGAAATGATACTGCAGGCGGTGACTTCTTAGGATAATAATAAAAGTTTTGCATGAAAGTATTGGTGAGTAAGAGATACTGATCGATCCGGTCGTTGATGAAACCGGTGAGGCCTGCAGTCTCAATCAAAGAATAAAAATCTTCATGAATTCCAGCTTCTTTCAAGAAATCCTCGCATGGCCATTCACACGACTGTACTTCCGCTAAGTGAGGAAGATTATACTTGGCTTTTTACTTCTCTTTGGCTTGTTTTTCCTCAGAGCTTTGGCTAGAAGAGCCCCTCAAAAACTTCCTTAACATTTTCTGAAAATTTCTGAAATTTTTAGTAACTTCAAAATAAAAGTGAATAAAACTAAACAAGATTGATAGCAACTACTCCTACAAGTGCCTAGAGCCTATATCATGCATTAGAATTGTTTGGGACCTCATAAATTTAACATGCAAGCTCAAGAACATGGTCACCTATGCAACAAAAATTTGGAATGAATAAAGCACTAGAACAAAAACTAATTGGACCAATGGAGGAGTCACATACTAAGCAACAATCTCCCAAAGCAGTTTTGTGAATGGAGCTTTGAGCAAGGAGATCGAAAATCGCAGCAAAACAAGCTAGAACTCGTGCTTGAGCTGGATGGGGATTTTTTTGGGTAGAAGATGAAGTGTGTGGGTGCTGGCATAAGTGGAGGGGGGCCACCAAGGGCCCATGATACAGGGGGCGCGCCCTATAGGGGGGGGGGGCTCCACTCTCGTGGCCTGGTGCTTGCCCCTCCTACAGTGATTTCAGTGCCTAAAATCCTCAAATATTCCAAAAAAATCATACTAAATTTGCAAGGAATTTGGAGCACTTTTATTTTTGGGATATTTTTTAATGCACGGATAATTCAGAAAACAGTCAGATAATACTATTTTTGCTTTATTTATTCTAAACAACAGAAAGTAAAAAGAGGGTACAAAAGGTTGTGCCTTCGAGTTTCATCCATCTCATGATCATCAAAATGAATCCACTAACAAGGTTGATCAAGTCTTGTTAACAAACTCATTCCGAATAACACAAAACCGGAGAAATTTCGAATAACACTAAGTTACCTCAACAGGGATATGAAAATCCCCAACAATAAGAATATCATACTTTTTCTTGATAGTAGGGAGAGGAAATTCAAAACCTCCAATAATAATAGTTGGAACTTTTCTAATAGAATTGATGCTATGAACTTGAGATTGTTTCCTCGGAAAGTGTACCGTATGCTCATTACCATTAACATGAAAAGTGACATTGCCTTTGTTGCAATCAATAACAGCCCCTGGAGTATTAAGAAAAGGTCTACCAAGGATGATAGACATACTATCGTCCTCGGGAATATCAAGAATAACAAAGTCCGTTGAGATAGTGACATTTGCAACCACAACAGGCACATCCTCACAAATACCGACATGTATAGCAGTTGATTTATCGGCCATTTGCAAAGATATTTCAGTAGGTGTCAACTTATTCAATTCAAGTCTACGATATAAAGAGAGAGGCATAACACTAACACCGGCTCCAAGATCACATAAATCAGTTCTAACATAATTCCTTTTAATGGAGCATGGTATAGTTGGTACATCCGGATCTCCAAGTTTCTTTGGTATTCCACCCTTAAAAGTGTAATTAGCAAGCATGGTGGAAATTTCATCTTCCGGTATGTTTCTTTTATTTGTGATGATATCCTTCATATACTTAGCATAAGGATTTACTTTCAGCATATCAGTTAAGCACATACGTGAGAAAATAGGTCTAATCATTTCAGCAAAGCTCTCAAAATCCTCATCATCCTTTGTCTTGGATGGTTTAGGAGGAAAGGGCTGTTGGGGAACGTAGTAATTTCAAAAAATTTCCTACGCACACACAAGATCATGGTGATGCATAGCAACGAGGGGAGAGTATGATCTACGTACCCTTGTAGATCGCAACGGAAGCGTTGACACAACGTAGAGGAAGTAGTCGTACGTCTTCTTCCCGATCCAACCGATCCAAGCACCGTTACTCCAGCACCTCCGAGTTCTTAGCACACGTACAACTCGATGACGATCCCCGGGCTCCGATCCAGCAAAGCTTCGGGGAGGAGTTCCGTCAGCACGACGGTGTGGTGACGATCTTGATGTTCTACCATCGCAGGGCTTCGCCTAAGCACCGCTACAATATGATCGAGGTGGAATATGGTGGAGGGGGCACCGCAGACGGCTAAGGAAAGATCACGAAGATCAACTTGTGTGTCTAGAGGTTCCCCCCTGCCCCCGTATATAAAGGATCCAAGGGGGAGGGGTGGCCGGCCAGGAGGAGGGCGCAGGAGGAGTCCTACTCTTACCGGGAGTAGGACTCCCCCCCCCCAATCCTAGTTGGACTAGGATTCCCCGAGGGGGAAAGAGAGAGAGGGGGCCGGCCACCTCTCCTAGTCCTAATAGGACTAGGGGAAGGGGGAGGCGCGCGGCCACCTTGGGCTGCCCCTTTATCCTTTCCACTAAAGCCCATTAAGGCCCATATGGCTCCCGGGGGGTTCCGGTAACCTCCCGGTACTCCGGTAAAATCCCGATTTCACCCGGAACACTTCCGATATCCAAATATAGGCTTCCAATATATCAATCTTTATGTATTGACCATTTCGAGACTCCTCGTCATGTCCGTGATCACATCCGGGACTCCGAACTAACTTCGGTACATCAAAATGCATAAACTCATAATAACTGTCATCGTAACGTTAAGCGTGCGGACCCTACGGTTCGAGAACAATGTAGACATGACCGAGACACGCCTCCGGTCAATAACCAATAGCGGGACCTGGATGCCCATATTGGTTCCTACATATTCTACGAAGATCTTTATCGGTCAGACCGCATAACAACATACGTTGTTCCCTTTGTCATTGGTATGTTACTTGCCCGAGATTCGATCATCGGTATCCAATACCTAGTTCAATCTCGTTACCGGCAAGTCTCTTTACTCATTCCGTAATACATCATCTCACAACTACCATATTAGTTGTAATGCTTGCAAGGCTTATGTGATGTGCATTACCGAGAGGGCCCAGATATACCTCTCCGATAATCGGAGTGACAAAACCTAATCTCGAAATACGCCAACCCAACATGTACCTTTGGAGACACCTGTAGTACTCCTTTATAATCACCCAGTTACGTTGTGACGTTTGGTAGTACCCAAAGTGTTCCTCCGGTAAACGGGAGTTGCATAATCTCATAGTTATAGGAACATGTATAAGTCATGAAGAAAGCAATAGCAACATACTAAATGATCGGGTGCTAAGCTAATGGAATGGGTCATGTCAATCAGTCATTCAACTAATGATGTGACCTCGTTAATCAAATAATAACTCATTGTTCATGGTTAGGAAACATAACCATCTTTGATTAACGAGCTAGTCAAGTAGAGGCATACTAGTGACACTTTGTTTGTCTATTTATTCACACATGTATTATGTTTCCGGTTAATACAATTCTAGCATGAATAATAAACATTTATCATGATTATAAGGAAATAAATAATAAATTTATTATTGCCTCTAGGGCATATTTCCTTCAAGGGCATGGGTTTCTGATGCCATGGTTCTCTTTCTCTACCATGCTTCCTAGCAACAAAATCTCTCTTATCATAACGTTGATTCTTTGATTGTGGGTTATCAAGATCAACAATAGGTTCAATCTCTACATCATTGTCTTTGCTAGGTTGAGCATCGACATGAACATTATCATTAACATTATCACTAGGTTCATGTTCATCACCTGATTGTGTTTCAGCATCAGAAATAGAAATATCATTGGGATTCTCAGGTGTGTCTACAGTACGTCCACTAGAAGCATGCAAAGTTCTATCGTTTTTCTTTTTCGTCTTTTTAGAAGAACTAGGTGCCTCTAGATTGTTTCTCTGAGAATCCTGCTTGATTCTCTTAGGGTGGCCTTCAGGATACAAAGGTTCCTGAGTCATTCTACCAGTTCTAGTAGCCACTCTAACAACAAAGTCATTTTTATTATTTAATTCATCAAGCAAATCATTTTGAGCTTTAAGTACTTGCTCAGCTTGAGTAGCAACCATAGAAGCATATTTGCTAACGAGGTTGAGTTCATCTTTAACTCTAGCCAGATTATTGCTCACACGTCCTACCTCGAAAGCATTATTCTTTAACTCTCTTCCAACATAAGCATTAAAACTTTCTTGTCTAGACAGAAATTCATCAAATTCATCTAAGCATTGGCTATGAAATTTAGAAGAGGGGATTTCAACTTTATGATATCTATAGAGAGAATTTACCTTTACTACTTGTGTCGGGTTATCAAGACAATGTGGTTCTTCAATAGGCGGTATATTAAGTCCATGTATTTCTTCAATAGGTGGTAAATTCTTAACATCTTCAACTTTAATACCTTTTTCTTTCATTCATTTCTTTGCCTCTTGCATATCTTCAGGGCTGAGAAATAAAACACCTCTCTTCTTCGGAGTGGGTTTAGGAATAGGCTCAGGAGTTGGCTCAATTGGTTCAGGAATTGCTTCAGGAATTGGCTCAGGAAGAGTCCAATTATTTTCATTAGTCAACATATTATTCAATAATATTTCAGCTTCGTCAACCGTTCTTTCCCTGAAAACACAACCAACACAACTATCCAAGTAGTCCTTCGAAGCATCGGTTAGTCCATTATAAAAGATATCAAGTATTTCATTTTTCTTGAGAGGATGATCAGGCAAAGAATTAAGTAACCGGAGAACCTCCCCCAAGCTTGTGGGAGACTCTCTTCTTTGATTTGCACAAAATTATATATTTCCAGCAAGGCAGCTTGTTTCTTATAAGCAGGGAAATATTTAGCAGAGAAGTAATAAATCATATCCTGGGGACTACGCACACAACCAGGAGCAAGAGAATTATACCAAGTCTTAGCATCATCCTTTAAAGAGAATGGAAATATCTTAAGAATATAATAATAGCAAGACTTCTCATCATTAGTAAATAGGGTGGCTATATCATTCAACTTGGTAAGATGTGCCACAACAGTTTCAGATTCAAGGCCATAAAAAGGATCAGACTCAATTAAAGTAATAATGTCAGGATCAATAGAGAATTCATAATCCTTATCAGTAACACAGATAGGTGAAGTAGCAAAAGCAGGATCGGGTTTGATTCTAGCATTAAGAGACTGCTGCTTCCATTTAGCTAATAATTTCTTAAGATCATATCTATCATTGCAAGCAAAGATTTCCCTAGCAGCTTCTTCATTCATAACATAACCCTTAGGAACAACAGGCAATACATAATCATTGGGAGAACCTTCATCATCACTATCATCAAGAATAGCATCTTCAATATTTTCATTCCCCCTAACTCTAGCAAGTTGTTCATCAAGAAATTCACCTAATGGCAAAGTAGTATCACGCACAGAAGTAGTTTCATCATGCATAGCAGAAGTGGCATCATCAATAACATGTGACATATCAGAATTCATAGCAGTAGCAGGTTTAGGTGTCACAAGCCTACTAATAATGGAAGGAGAATCTAGTGCAGTGCTAGATGGCAGTTCCTTACCTCCCCTCGTAGTTGACGGAAAAATAGTAGTTCTGTCGTCTTTCAAGTTCTTCATAGTGATCAACAGATATAAATCCCAAGTGACTCAGAGAATAGAGCTATGCTCCCCGGCAACTACACCAGAAATTAGTCTTGTTAACCCACAAGTGTAGGGGATCGGAACATCTTTGGAGGGTAAAGTATGCAACCCAAATTTATTGTTTCGACACAAGGGGAGCCAAATAATATTCTTGAGTATTAGTAGTTGAGTTGTCAATTCAACCACACCTGAATAACTTAGTATCTGTAGCAAAGTATTTAGTAGCAAAGTAGTATGATAATAAAGGTAACGATAGCAAAAGTAAAGATAATTGTTTTTGGGTTTTTTGTAGTAGTTGTAACGGCAGCAACGGAAAAGTAAACAAGCGAAGAACAATATGTGAAAAGCTCGTAGGCAATGGATCAGTGATGGATAATTATGTCGGATGTGTTTCGTCATGTAATAGCTATAACATAGGGTGACACAGAACTAGCTCCAGTTCATCAATGTAATGTAGGCATGTATTCCGTAAATAGTCATACGTGCTTATGGAAAAGAACTTGCATGACATCTTTTGTCCTACCCTCCCGTGGCAGCGGGGTTGAGGGAGTCCCGGACTAGGGGGTATCCGGATAGCCGAACTATCATCATCGGCCGGACTCCAAGACTATGAAGATACAAGATTGAAGACTTCGTCCCGTGTCCGGATGGGACTTTCCTTGGCGTGGAAGGCAAGCTTGGCGATACGGATATGTAGATCTCCTACCTTTGTAACCGACTCTGTGTAACCCTAGCCCTCTCCGGTGTCTATATAAACCGGATGGCCTTAGTCCATAGGATGAACAACAATCATACCATAGGCTAGCTTCTAGGGTTTAGCCTCCTTGATCTCGTGGTAGATCCACTCTTGTAACCCACATCATCAATATTAATCAAGCAGGACATAGGGTTTTACCTCCATCAAGAGGGCCCGAACCTGGGTAAAAACATCGTGTCCCTCGTCTTCTGTTACCATCCACCTAGACGCACAGTTCGGGACCCCCTACCCGAGATCCGCCGGTTTTGACACCGACATTGGTGCTTTCATTGAGAGTCCCGGTACCCACATTATCAAAAGATAGCATATGCGGTGTTCATGGCATCCCGGAAGCTGCGACACTACTTTCAAGAGTGTTCCATAACGGTGGCCTCCGAAGTACCTCTCAATGATATTATAAACAATCGCGACCCAACGGGCAGGATTGCAAAATGGGCTATTGAGCTCTTACCATTTGACATAACCTATAAACCACGGCGAGCTATAAAGTCGCAGGTTCTGGCCGACTTCGTCGCCGAATGGACCGAAGCCGAACTCCCTAAAGAGTACGACGCATACTCCAATTGGATCATGCATTTCGACGGATCCAAAATGTTGGCTGGCTTGGGGGCTGGCATCGTCCTGACGTCCCCAACTGGGGACACAATCCAATACGTACTTCAAATAATGTACATGGACTCCAATAATGCAGCCAAATACGAGGCCCTTCTACATGGCCTCCGGATGGCAATCTCCATGGGCATTCAACGCCTAGAGGTGCGCGGGGATTCAAACCTCGCAATATCCCAAGTAAATGGAGACTTTGATGCCAAAGATCCAAAAATGGCAGCTTACCGCAACGCCATCCTAAAAATATCAGCTCGGTTCGAAGGACGTGAATTCCACAATGTAGCCCGGGATAATAACCAGGCAGCAGACGTGTTAGCACGCATCGGCGCGAAACGAGACGCCGTCCCTCCAAACATCTTCCTGGAACGGCTCTTCAAGCCATCCGTGTTATGGGAAGAGGAGTCCGGAAATAACAATCCGGAGCCAGCTGCATCACCGAACTCAGACCATTCTGACACAATCGGCGGCTCAACCAACGAAATAACACCTTCAGCTCACGAAATAATGGCAGTAATTGCCCCGTGGACAGAACCATTCCTAGCCTACTTAATTCGGCAGGAACTTCCCGAAGACCAAAATGAGGCCCGCTGCATAGTTCGGCGATCTAAAGCCTACAAGGTCCATGAGGGAGAACTTTATAAGAAAAGCACAACCGGAGTCCTTCAAAGGTGTATCTCCGAAGAGGAGGGGCGGAATCTCCTGGCTGAAATTCACGCCGGACTCGGCGGGCACCACGCTACAGCCTGGGCACTCGTAGGCAAGGCCTTCCGTACAGGATTTTATTGGCCGACAGCCCGGGCAGATGCTCAGGACTTAGTCCAACGATGCGTCGGTTGCCAGCTCTTTGCTAATCAGAGCCACATGCCACCCACCGCCCGCAAAACTATACCCATTACCTGGCCGTTCGTGGTCTGGGGGCTTGACATGGTTGGACCCCTTAAAGGGGGAACCCACAAGCACAAATACTTATTGGTCATGGTAGACAAATTCACCAAATGGATTGAGGCCAAGCCGGTTAAAACGGCAGAATCCAGACCGGTGATAGACTTCCTATCCGGGGTAGTACACCATTTTGGCGTCCCCCATAGCATCATCACTGATAACGGCACGAACTTCACTGCCGACGAGGTTCAACTCTGGTGCAAAAACATGGGCATCAAGCTCGATTACGCTTCAGTCTATCACCCCCAAACTAACGGTCAAGTCGAGTGAGCAAATGGTCTAATCATGAGCGTCATCAAACCCAGACTAGTGCGGTCCCTCAAGGAATCTAACACGCACTGGGTAGAGGAGCTCGACTCCGTACTCTGGGGGCTGCGGACCACGCCAAACCAAACTACTGGATTCACACCATTTTTCATGGTGTATGGCGCAGAGGCAGTTTTGCCTTGCGATATAATTCATGACTCACCTCGTGTGCGCATGTACGAAGAAAGAGAAGCCGAGTTGGATCGGCAGGACAGTTTGGACGCCTTAGAGGAGGAGCGGGACATGGCAAAGGCTCGTTCCGCATTCTATCAGCAGCAGGCTCGAAGATATCAAAGCAGAGAAGTACGGGCCAAAACTTACAATGTCGGCGAACTCGTTCTACGCCTGCCGGACAAGAAAAAGGACAAACTTAAGCCCAAGTGGGAAGGTCCCTTCATCATCGACCAAGTCCTGACCGGCGGAGCATACCGTCTACGTAAAGCATCTGACAACCGACTCGAGCCGAACCCATGGAACGCAGCCCGTCTCCGAAGATTCTACGCCTAAACACCGGACTCAGAGTTCGTCTCACTCCCCCGTCCACCTTTTTATATTTTTTACTGTCTCTTGTCCCCCTCCTTCTTCCCACTTTTTTTTCAATACCTTTTATAGGCTGATTTGCGCTTTGTTCGCACACACTTGATGTGCTCCTAGCACTCATTATACCTGGGGGCTTCTTTACCAGAAGCTTATTAATACGGGCTTCACGCCCAATACATGTGTCATACTTCCGCATGTACCTTTTATTCACCATTATATGCATCGATATGACTTAAGTTTTGGCCAAGCTGGGTTGCCTGGCTCCTGTGCTTACCCCTACGTTCCCGATTGTTCGGCTAGGAGGTAAAGGGAGCACCTCTGCGATTGTTACTGCCGGGTCAGCCCGATGTGTACCTCAGACTGGGTGAATCCGAAAGCTAGCGTTCTTAAGAAAATATTCGGTCGGTGACTTGAAAGATGATTTATTACTTACTTATTTATAAGCTCCCAGATGCTTTTTCTGCTATTTTCGCAGTCCGGCATTGCACCTTAGGGCATGCCTCCCAGGGAAAGGAACCCTTAACGGAACTATTCTCACTGGAAGATGTTTCTTACTAACCATGTAATATAACATAACTAGTTGGGCACTTGTCTTATAAAGCAATTATGACCCCGACGCCTTGTCTCCATGCATGCCCCGGTTCTTTTATAACCATAGGGGTATTCGGACACACTCCGGACTGTTGGGTCCCGAGGTTGAAGCGAAACGGTCCGCAAAGACAAACGATCTACAATCCGGCTAGAAGGCATCTTACATGTCATTTCAAATTACATCGTCAAACCGACTGATTGTACTCCTCCTCAATCCCATCTAACAGGCTGTCTAATTTACAGTCCCGTTGGGAATATTTCGCGGCCAGTTCTACTTGGCCATACATCAAGCTCACAGGGATCTCCTTCCCATCAGGCCCCGCAGGTCCGACCTCGGCCATGTGGTTTGGGTCAGCCTTCGGGTAGCGCGTCTTCACCATGGCCAAGGCCTCCCTGGCGCCCTGACGGCAGGCCGATATCTTCCACAAACGGAGGCGTCGCCGTGATCCCTGGAGCTTCTCAGCAAGCTCACCAAGGCCCTCGGGTAGGGAGACGGATGGCCATAAAGCCTGAATGACGCCACTCATCGCCTGCCGAACACGTTCGAACAATTGCACCAGCTCGGGAAGTTGGTCACCTGTTGACCCAGGCATTTCCTCCGCAGGGCGACCTGTGAGCACACCTAAAGACATATTTCTGTCAAACGACTTCCTCGCCGAATTCTTCTTTTCAAAGGAATTTGCTCAAGCACTTACTATAAATACCGCGACGAAGTCGCTGATTCTCCTTCAAGGAGCCAGACAGCTGGGCCCGAACACCTTTCAGCTCTTCTCCTAGGTGGGTGTGGGCATCTTGGAGCTTGTTTCTCTCCTGTTGCACCTTCATAAGCACCCTCTCGCCAGCCTTTAGCTGACGCAGTAGCTATTGCTTGTCCGGATCTAGTCCGGCTCCCTCTGCAATATTATTGTCAGATTCACGCTGCACTTTGTTAATTAATTATCTTTTCAAAGTATGTCTTACCAGCGGGGGTCTCTGTGGCTCCCCCTCTGGCGGCCAGTGCAGCCTCAAGTTGGGCCTTGCACTCTTGGAGCTCCTGGGACAGATGGGTATTATTCTCCGTAAGATCCTGCATAAAAATTGATCCTTAAATCAGTTATTTTAACCATTTTAAGTCTCGGGGGCTACTGGCATATATAACTATTAAAATTACTTACACTTATGTCTTTTACATACTGCTCCGTGGCTCTGGTTAACCCATCTTGAGCGGCACGGAGGTGCGCGTTTCCCGCATCAAAGGCATTTAACGCCTCCGGGGAGAAACACGCATCACAAAGAACTGTCCGGCGACGCCTGTGATTCATGGCGCTCTCCACCTCAGACCGGGTGGCGGACAGCCTGTCGGCATCCTCCGTCGGAGGAGCGTCCGACTCATGCCTTGTATTCGCCTCCCCTTCCGGGCCATGCGTTGGACCATGGATGGCGGAGGCTTGATTGGCAACCTCTCCGGACACTGTCCGGCGAGCGCTCTTTCTGGAAAAGTTATGAGCATTAATATACTGTTGGGAAACATAGTAATTTCAAAATTTTCCTACGCACACGCAAGATCATGGTGATGATATAGCAACGAGAGGGGAGAGTGTTCGTCCACGTACCCACGTAGACCGTTAGCGGAAGCGTTAGCACAACGCGGTTGATGTAGTCGTACGTCTTCACGATCCGACCGATCCAAGCACCGAACGTACGGGGCCTCTGAGTTCAGCACACGTTCAGCTCGATGACGATCTTCGGCCCTCCGATCCAGCAAAGGCTCCGGAGATGAGTTCCGTCAGCACGACGGCGTGGTGACGATGATGATGTTCTACCGGCGCAGGGCTTCGCCTAAACTCCGCGACGATATGACCGAGGTGGAATATGGTGGAAGGGGGCACCGCACACGGCTAAGGAACGATCCGTAGATCAACTTGTGTGTCATGGGGTGCCCCCCTGCCCCCGTATATAAAGGAGGGAGGGGGGAGGTGCGGCCGGCCTAGGAGGGGGCGCGCCAAGGGGAGTCCTACTCCCACCGGGAGTAGGACTCCCTCCTTCCTTGTTGGAGTAGGAGAAGTGGAAAGAGGGGGAGAGGGAAAAGGAAAAGGGGGCCGCCCCCCTTGTCCAATTCGGACCAGAGGGGGGCGCAGGCCTCTTTCCTTTTGGCCTCCCTCCTCTATTCCCGTATAGCCCAATAAGGCCCATATACTCCCCGGCGAATTCCCGTAACTCTCCGGTACTCCAAAAAATACCCGAATCACTCGGAACCTTTCCGAACTCCGAATATAGTCGTCCAATATATCGATCTTTACGTCTTGACCATTTCGAGACTCCTCGTCATGTCCCTGATCTCATCCGAGACTCCGAACTCTTTCGGTACATCAAAACTCATAAACTCATAATATAACTGTCATCGTAACGTTAAGCGTGTGGACCCTACGGGTTCGAGAACTATGTAGACATGACCTAGAACTATTCTCGGTCAATAACCAATAGCGGAACCTGGATGCCCATATTGGTTCCTACATATTCTACGAAGATCTTTATCGGTCAAACCGCATAACAACATACGTTGTTCCCTTTGTCATCGGTATGTTACTTGCCCGAGATTTGATCGTCGGTATCCAATACCTAGTTCAATCTCGTTACCGGCAAGTCTCTTTACTCGTTTCGTAATGCATCATTCCGTAACCAACTCATTTGGTCACATTGCTTGCAAGGCTTATAAAGATGTGCATTACCGAGAGGGCCCAGAGATACCTCTCCGACAATCGGAGTGACAAAACCTAATCTCGAAATACGCCAACTCAACATGTACCTTCGGAGACACCTGTAGTACTCCTTTATAATCAGCCAGTTACATTGTGACGTTTGGTAGTACCCTAAGTGTTCCTCCGGTAAACAGGAGTCGCATAATTCTCATAGTTACAGGAACATGTATAAGTCATGAAGAAAGTAATAGCAACATACTAAACGATCAAGTGCTAGGCTAACGGAATGGGTCATGTCAATCACATCATTCTCCTAATGATGTGATCCCATTAATCAAATGACAACTCTTTTGTCCATGGCTAGGAAACATAACCATCTTTGATAAACGAGCTAGTCAAGTAGAGGCATACTAGTGACACTATGTTTGTCTATGTATTCGCACATGTATTATGTTTCCGGTTAATAAATTCTAGCATGAATAATAAACATTTATCATGAAATAAGGAAATAAATAATAACTTTATTATTGCCTCTAGGGCATATTTCCTTCAGTCTCCCACTTGCACTAGAGTCAATAATCTAGTTCACATCGCTATGTGATTTAACACCAATATTCACATATGCATGTGATTAATACCCATAGTTCACATCATCATGTGATCAACACCCAAAGGGTTTACTAGAGTCAATAATCTAGTTCACATCGCTATGTGATTAACACCCAGAAGAGTACTAAGGTATGATCATGTTTTGCTCGTGAGAGAAGCTTAGTCAACGGGTCTGTCATATTCAGAGTCATATGTATTTCGCAAATATTCTATGTCCACAATGCTCTGCACGGAGCTACTCTAGCTAATTGCTCCCACTTTCAATATGTATCCAGATTGAGACTTAGAGTCATCTGGATTGGTGTAAAAGCTTGCATCGCTGTAACTTTTACGACGGGCTCTTTTATCACCTCCATAATCGAGAAACGTCTCCTTAGTCCTCACCGAGGACATTCTTGACCCATGTCCAGTGATCTACTTATTAGATCAAAATTGTATTCCTTTGCCAAACACAAAGCAAGGTATACAATAGGTCTGGTTCACAGCATAGCATACTTTATAGAACCTATGACTGAGGCATATGGAATGACTTTTCATTCTCTTTCTATTTTCTGCAATGGTCGGGTCTTGAGTCTTACTCAACTTCACACCTTGTAACACAGGCAAGAACTCCTTCTTTGATTGTTCCATTTTGAACTATTTCAAAAATTTATCAAGGTATGTACTCATTGAAAAATCTTATCAAGCGTCTTGATCTATCTATATAGATCTTGATGCTCAATGTGTAAGTATCTTCACCGAGGTCTTGCTTTGAAAAAATCTTATTCAAGTATCCTTTCATGCTATCCAGAATTTCCATATCATTTCCAATTAACAATATGTCATCCACATATAATATTAGAAATGCTACAGAGCTCCCACTCACTTTCTTGTAAATACAGGCTTCTTCAAAAGTCTGTATAAAACCATATGCTTTGATCAACTCATCAAAGCGTATATTCCAACTCCGAGATGCTTGCACCAGTCCATTGATGGATTGCTGGAGCTTGCACACTTTGTTAGCATCTTTAGGATTGACAAAAACTTTCTGGTTGCATCATATACAACTCTTCTTTAATAAATCCATTAAGGAATGCGGTTTTGACATCCATTTGCCAGATTTCATAAAATGTGGCAATTGCTAACATGATTCAGACAGACTTAAGCTTCGATACGAGTGAGAAAATCTCATCGTATTCAACACCTTAAACTTGTTGAAAACATTTCGGAACAAGTGGAGCTTAGTAGATAGTAACACTACTATCAATATCCGTCTTCCTCTTGAAGATCCATTTATTTAACATGGCTCGCTGATCATCGAGCAAGTCAATCAAAGTCCATACTTTGTTCTCATACATGGATCATATCTCAGATTTTATGGCCTCAAGCCATTTCGTGGAATCTGGGCTCATCATCGCTTCCTCATAGTTCATAGGTTCATCATGGTCTAGTAACATGACTTCCAGGATAGGATTACCGTACCACTCTGGTGCGGATCTTACTCTGGAAGACCTACGAGGTTCTGTAGTAACTTAATTTGAAGTTTCATGATGATCATCATTAACTTCCTCACTAATTGGTGTAGTAGTCACAGGAACAGATTTCTGTGATGAACTACTTTCCAATAAGGGAGCAGGTATAGTTACCTCATCAAGTTCTACTTTCCTCCCACTCACTTCTTTTGAGAGAAACTCCTTCTCTAGAAAGGATCCATTCTGTGATAGAAGGTGTACCCAATAGTTACCTTTGGGTATTCTATGAAGACGCACTTCTCCGATTTGGGTTCGAGCTTATCAAGTTGAAAACCTTTTTCATACAAGCATCACACCAAACTTTAAGAAACGACAGCTTAGGTTTACTGCTAAACCATAGTTCATACGGTGTCGTCTCAACGGATTTAGATGGTGCCCTATTAAACGTGAATGCAGCTGTCTCTAATGCATAACCCCAAAACGATAGTGGTAAACTGATAAGAGATATCATAGATTGCACCATATCTAGTAAAGTACGATTACGACTTTCGGACACACCATTACATTGTGGTGTTCCAGGTGGCGTGAGTTTGTGAAACTATTCCACATTGTTTTAATTGAAGACCAAACTCGTAACTCAAATATTCATCTCCACAATCAGATCGCAGAAACTTTATTTTCTTGTTACGATGATTTTCCACTTCACTCTGAAATTCTTTGAACCTTTCAACTATTTCAGACTTATGTTTCATCAAGTAGATATACCCATATTTGCTCAAATCATCTAGTGAAGGTCAGAAAATAATGATACTTGCCACGAGCATCAACACTCATTGGATCGCATACATCGGTATGTATTATTTCCAATAAGTCAGTAGCTTGTTCCATTGTTCCGAAGAACGGAGTTTTAGTCATCTTGCCCAAAAGGCACGGTTCGCAAGCATCAAATGATTCATAACCAAGTGATTCCAAAAATCCATTTTTATGGAGTTTCTTCATGCGCTTTACACCGATATGACCCAAACGGCAGTGCCAGAAATAAGTTGCACTATCATTATTAACTTTGCATCTTTTGGCATCAATATTATGAATATGTGTATCACTACGATCGAGATCCAACAAACTATTTTCATTGGGTGTATGACCATCAAAGGTTTTATTCATTTAAACAGAACAACAATTATTCTCTGATTTTAAATAAATAACCGTATTGCAATAAACATGATCAAATCATATTCATGCTCAACGCAAACACCAAATAACATTTATTTAGGTTCAATACTAATCCCGAAAGTATAGGGAGTGTGCGATGATGATCATATCAATCTTGGAACCACTTCCAACACACATCATCACTTCACCCTCAACTAGTTTCTATTTATTCTGTAACTCCTGTTTCGAGTTACTAATCTTAGCAACCGAACAAGTATCAAATACTCAGGGGTTACTATAAATACTAGTAAGGCACACATCAATAACCTGTATATCAAATATACCCTTGTTCACTTTGCCATCCTTCTTATCCACCAAATATTCAAGGCATTTCCGCTTCTAGTGACCATTTCCTTTGTAGTATAATCACTCAGTTTCAGGCTTTGGTCCAGCTTTGGGCTTCTTCGCGGGAGTGACAACTTGCTTGTCATTCTAGTTGAAGTTCCCCTTTCTTTCCCTTTGCCCTTTTTCTTGAAACTAGTGATCTTGTCAACCATCAACACTTGATGCTCTTTCTTGATTTCTAACTTCACGAAGCGCTCGGGAATCGTTTTCGTCATCCCTTGCATACTATAGTTCATCACAAAGTTCTACTAACTTGGTGATGGTGACTAGAGAATTCTGTCAATCACTATCTTATCTGGAAGATTAACTCCCATTGATTCAAGCGATTGAAGTACCCAGACAATCTGAGCACATGCTCACTAGTTGAGCGATTCTCCTCCATCTTTTAGCTATAGAACTTGTCGAGACTTCATATCTCTCAACTCGGGTATTTGCTGGAAATATTAACTTCAACTCTTGGAACATCTCATATGGTCCATGACATTCAAAACGTCTTTGAAGTCCTGATTCTAAGCCGTTAAGCATGGTGCACTAAACTATCAAGTAGTCATCATATTGAGCTAGCCAAACATTCATAACGTCTGCATCTGCTCCTGCAATAGGTCTGTCACCTAGCGGTGCATTAAGGACATAATTCTTCTGTGCAGCAATGAGGATAAACCACAGATCACGGATCCAATCCGCATCATTGCTACTAACATCTTTCAACACAATTTTCTCTAGGAACATATCGAAATAAACATATGAAAGCAACAATGCAAGCTATTGATCTATAACACAATTTGCAAAATACTACCAGGACTAAGTTCATGATAAATTCAAGTTCAATTAATCATATTACTTAAGAACTCCCACTTAGACAGACATCTCTCTAGTCATCTAAGTGATCACGTGATCCAAATCAACTAAACCATGTCCGATCATCACGTGAGATGGAGTAGTTTCAATGGTGAACATCATTATGTTGATCATATCTACTATATGATTCACGCTCGACCTTTCGGTCTCCGTGTTCCGAGGCCATATCTGTATATGCTAGGCTCGTCAAGTTTAACCCGAATATTCCGCGTGTGCAACTGTTTTGCACCCGTTGTATTTGAACGTAGAGCCTATCACACCCGATCATCACGTGGTGTCTCAGCACGAAGAACTTTCGCAACGGTGCATACTCAGGGAGAACACTTCTTGATAATTAGTGAGAGATCATCTTAAAATGCTACCGTCAATCAAAGCAAGATAAGATGCATAAAGGATAAACATCACATGCAATCAATATAAGTGATATGATATAGCCATCATCATCTTGTGCTTGTGATCTCCATCTTCGAAGCACCATCGTGATCACCATCGTCACCGGCGCGACACCTTGATCTCCATCGTAGCATCGTTGTCGTTACTCCATCTATTGCTTCTACGACTATCGCTACCGCTTAGTGATAAAGTAAAGCAATTACAGGGCGTTTGCATTTCATACAATAAAGCGACAACCATATGGCTCCTGCCAGTTGCCGATAACTTCGGTTACAAAACATGATCATCTCATACAATAAAATATAGCATCACGTCTTGACCATATCACATCACAACATGCCCTGCAAAAACAAGTTAGATGTCCTCTACTTTGTTGTTGCAAATTTTACGTGGCTGCTACGGGCTTAGCAAGAACCGTTCTTACCTACACATCAAAACCACAACGATAGTTTGTCAAGTTGGTGTTGTTTTAACCTTCGCAAGGACCGGGCGTAGCCACACTTGGTTCAACTAAAGTGAGAGAGACAGACACCCGCCGGTCACCTTTAAGCAACGAGTGCTCGTAGCGGTGAAACCAATCTCGCGTAAGCGTATGCGTAATGTCGGTCCGGGCCGCTTCATCTCACAATGCCGCTGAACCAAAGTATGACATGCTGTTAAGCAGTATGACTTATATCGCCCACAACTCACTTGTGTTCTACTTGTGCAGTATGACTTATATCGCCCACAAACCACTGTTGGGAAACGTAGTAATTTCAAAAAAATTCCTACGCACATGCAAGATCATGGTGATGATATAGCAACGAGAGGGGAGAGTGTTCGTCCACGTACCCTCGTAGACCGTTAGCACAACGCGGTTGATGTAGTCGTACGTCTTCACGATTCGACCGATCCAAGCACCGAACATACGGGGCCTCCGAGTTCAGCACACGTTCAGCTCGATGACGATCTCCGGCCCTCCGATCCAGCAAAGGCTCCGGAGATGAGTTCCGTCAGCACGACGGCGTGGTGACGATGATGATGTTCTACCGGCGCAGGGCTTCGCCTAAACTCCGCGACGATATGACCGAGGTGGAATATGGTGGAAGGGGGCACCGCACACGGCTAAGGAACGATCCGTAGATCAACTTGTGTGTCATGGGGTGCCCCCCTGCCCCCGTATATAAAGGAGGGAGGGGGAGGTGCGGCCGGCCTAGGAGGGGGCGCGCCAAGGGGAGTCCTACTCCCACCGGGAGTAGGACTCCCTCCTTCCTTGTTGGAGTAGGAGAAGTGGAAAGAGGGGGAGAGGGAAAAGGAAAAGGGGGCCGCCCCCTTGTCCAATTCGGACCAGAGGGGGGGCGCAGGCCTCTTTCCTTTTGGCATCCCTCCTCTATTCCCGTATAGCCCAATAAGGCTCATATACTCCCCGGCGAATTCCCGTAACTCTCTGGTACTCCGAAAAATACCCGAATCACTCGGAACCTTTCCGAACTCCGAATATAGTCGTCCAATATATCGATCTTTACGTCTCGACCATTTCGAGACTCCTCGTCATGTCCCTGATCTCATCTGGGACTCCGAACTCCTTCGGTACATCAAAACTCATAAACTCATAATATAACTGTCATCGTAACGTTAAGCGTGCGGACCCTACGGGTTCGAGAACTATGTAGACATGACCTAGAACTATTCTCGGTCAATAACCAATAGCGGAACCTGGATGCCCATACGTTGTTCCCTTTGTCATCGGTATGTTACTTGCCCGAGATTTGATCGTCGGTATCCAATACCTAGTTCAATCTCGTTACCGGCAAGTCTCTTTACTCGTTTCGTAATGCATCATTCCGTAACCAACTCATTTGGTCACATTGCTTGCAAGGCTTATAAAGATGTGCATTACCGAGAGGGCCCAGAGATACCTCTCCGACAATCGGAGTGACAAAACCTAATCTCGAAATACGCCAACTCAACATGTACCTTCGGAGACACCTGTAGTACTCCTTTATAATCACCCAGTTACGTTGTGACGTTTGGTAGTACCCAAAGTGTTCCTCCGGTAAACGGGAGTTGCATAATTCTCATAGTTACAGGAACATGTATAATTCATGAAGAAAGCAATAGCAACATACTAAACGATCAAGTGCTAGGCTAACGGAATGGGTCATGTCAATCACATCATTCTCCTAATGATGTGATCCCATTAATCAAATGACAACTCTTTTGTCCATGGCTAGGAAACATAACCATCTTTGATAAACGAGCTAGTCAAGTAGAGGCATACTAGTGACACTATGTTTGTCTATGTATTCACACATGTATTATGTTTCCGGTTAATACAATTCTAGCATGAATAATAAACATTTATCATGAAATAAGGAAATAAATAATAACTTCATTATTGCCTCTAGGGCATATTTCCTTCATATACCTCCGGGGAATCCTTCCCTTAAAAAATAGCGGTGCTCCGTACCGTTGTGGCGACGTTTCAGTTCGCGTTGCACTCCTCTTCCGCCTGCTGGGCCGGACTGACCCTTGTCGGCCGGTCACCGCGGGCTCGACTTTCTGCCATAAAGGCGCTTCCTGTCGAACACCATTGGTGCATGGTGGTCAGAACTAAGCATTAAGGAAGTAACGGCGCCAGGACTTCAGTCGTACCTACCGGGGAAGTCGGACACAAACCGGGGTAGTCAGCCATAATGGCGACTAAAGCATTATCTATGCTGAGCTGGTGGTACACCCCGTCGATAAGTTCCACCGCTAAGTCCGGATCCTCTTCGGAGGCCGGATCAAGGGACCTTTCTGGGTCTTCGGGTTGTGGGGCTGGGGTTTTTATGCCCTCCACATCCCGACGCAGTTCCTGTGTCAAAATCATACAATAAGACAATTGCCTTTAAAGGCACGGTTCAGATATGCATGCGACCGCTTACCCAGCTCCGAGGGTTGTTCATGGAAATTCCGTTCAGAGGATTCATGCGGAGGAAGTCCTCCTTCTCCCCCTTGTACAAGCCGGACAGGATCTTCACCAGATCGTCGGCCGAGCTAGGTCCCTTGCGGCCGTGACGGGTGGCGTCGTCGTCTCCATTGAAGTCCCACATGGGGTGGCCCCTATATTGGAGCGGCTGCACCCCACGCATAATGCATGTGGCCATGACTCCGATCATGGTTAATCCGGAATGGGCTAGCAGCCGTATCCGGCCCATCAAGTAATGGACGCTACTATCATCTTCTCGTCAAGGGCTCTGTGGGCGCCAACTTAGGCGTTTCTTCAGGGGAGCGTTGCTGAACTCCGGAAGGCCGATCCGGACTGGATCCGGCAGCGGAGTGTCCTCCATATAAAACCACTCCGAAGGACAATCTTCGGACACCTTCTTTGGGGTCCCGGACAGGTATCCGGTCCCGGCGATGCGCCATATTTCGGCTCCGCCCACTTGATATATCGACCCCTCGTGAGAGCGGGGTACGAGGCAGAACAGCCTCTTCCACAGCACAAAATGGGGCTCAATGCCCAAGAACAGCTCACATAGAGCTACGAAGCCCGCGATGTGCAAAATGGAGGCAGGTGTAAGGTGATGAAGCTGGAGTCCGTAGAACTCCAGGAGCCCTCGGAGAAACGGATGTATAGGAAATCCGAGTCTCCTTATTAAGTAAGAGACGAAGCACACCCGCTCTCCTTTGGAGGGATTGGGGGCGCTCTCCGCCTGCTTCCCACCTTTGTAGGTGGCCAGTCCGGCTTGAACCGGAACCATGAAGGCCGGAGGAAGATATCCCTCTGCTTGGAGCGTCACTAACTCGCTGTGCGGGACTGAGCATCTCCTCCAATCTCCTGGCTTAGGGCTGGGAGCGCGAGAAGAGGAGCCGCGTCAACTGTCCATGTTGGAATGGGTTTGGTGTCAGATGCGCCTCGATGAGTGCTTGCGGAAGGAGGATGATGTGATTTGGATCTGGATCCTCGCCTCTCTTATAGGCAGCTTATTTGTGCAGCTAGGGGGTAAAACATAAAAATACCCTGGCTTTTCGCATTCGTGCGACGCATGGAAGAAGACCATTATTGGACGCGGAAGCCAAGGAACGCAGCATTTAAGGAGCAATCGGACACTATCCGGCAAACACATGGAGCATGAAGAAGAACCCGCCTTGCAGACGCCGAAGACAACATACACGCCGGATTCGTCGTTATTGAAGCCTGGTTTGGGGGCTACTGAGGGAGTCCCGGACTAGGGGGTGTCCGGATAGCCGAACTATCATCATCGGCCGGACTCCAAGACTATGAAGATACAAGATTGAAGACTTCGTCCCGTGTCCGGATGGGACTTTCCTTGGCGTGGAAGGCAAGCTTGGCAATACGGATATGTAGATCTCCTACCTTTGTAACCGACTCTGTGTAACCCTAGCCCTCTCCGGTGTCTATATAAACTGGATGGCCTTAGTCCATAGGACGAACAACAATCATACCATAGGCTAGCTTCTAGGGTTTCGCCTCCTTGATCTTTTGGTAGATCCACTCTTGTAACCCACATCATCAATATTAATCAAGCAGGACGTAGGGTTTTACCTCCATCAAGAGGGCCCGAACCTGGGTAAAAACATCGTGTCCCTCGTCTCCTGTTACCATCCGCCTAGACGCACAGTTCGGGACCCCCTACCCGAGATCCGCCGGTTTTGACACCGACAGGGGTCCTAGCGGAAACTAAGGGATATTAAGGCCTCCTTTTAATAGAGAACCGGAACAAAGCATTAGCACATAGTGAATACATGAACTCCTCAAACTACGGTCATCACCGATAAGTATCCCGATTATTGTCACTTCAGGGTTGTCAGATCATAACACATAATAGGTGACTATAGACTTGCAAGATAGGATCAAGAACACACATATATTCATGAAAACATAATAGGTTCAGATCTGAAATCATGGCACTCGGGCCCTAGTGACAAGCATTAAGCATAGCAAAGTCATAGCAACATCAATCTCAGAACATAGTGGATACTAGGGATCAAACCCTAACAAAACTAACTTGATTACATGGTAAATCTCATCCAACCCATCACCGTCCAGCAAGCCTACGATGGAATTACTCACGCAAGGCGGTGAGCATCATTAAATTGGTGATGGAGGATGGTTGATGATGACGACGGGGACGAATCCCCCTCTCTAGAGCGCCGAACGGACTCCAGATCAGCCCTCCCGAGAGAGATTAGGGCTTGGCGGTGGCTCCGTGTCGTAAAACGTGATGAAAATTTCTCTCTGATTTTTTTCTCCCCGAACGTGAATATTTGGAGTTGGAGTTGAGGTCGGTGGATGTCGAGGGGGACCACGAGATAGGGGGGCACGCCCTATAGGGGGGGCGCACCCCCTGTCTCGTGGATAGGCCCTGGGCCCCCTGGTGTATTTCTTTTGCCCAGAAATTCTTATTAATTCCAAAAAGTGCCTCCGTGGATTTTCAGGACATTCCGAGAACTATTCTTTTCTACACATAAAACAACATCATGGCAGTTCTGCTGAAAACAGCGTCAGCCGGGTTAGTTTCATTCAAATCATGCAAGTTAGAGTTCAAAACAAGGGCAAAAGTGTTTGGAAAAGTAGATACGTTGGAGACGTATCACCCACACTAGAAGAAATATGTCAACTAGTGACCTTCTGTCAGTGACCCTGGAAGAATTGGGCATAGATCTATGACCATTTCATACCAATTGGTCAAAAGCTGTTCGAGGGGCTCCAAACCCTAAACTATAACGACCATTTTGGTCAGAAAGGTCGTAATTTCCTTACACGAAATGGTCATAAAGCAGATAGCACTGGTCCCCTGCCTTATTTCTAGCTGATCATGACCAATATAGATGGTCATAACCTTGTAAATTGTGGTGGGTTGCTATGACTAGGCGCCACCTCATCAGTTTTGCCTATGTGTCATGTCCATGTGGCAGTTTTTTCCCTAGGTTGTGAAGCAACCTATATTTCTGTCATTCCCAAAATTCCCGAAAAAATCTCATAAATTCTTTGGGTCATATCTTTGTCAAATATGTAAAAAACCTTCCTTGTCTAGTTCAAAAATAATTCAAAAATATTTCATTTTCCTATTTTGTTTAGAAAAACACTTTGTGAAGGAAGTACCACTTTGGCATGTCCAAATGGTATCCATTTTCTACCGTGCTTTCCTATGCCCAAATAACCATCCTCCACCAAATGCCAGCCCAATCCATTCATTATTTTGAGCCCAGCTTCAATATTCATATTTATGTCTAGTGTGGTACTTTGCAAAGCAAGTACCACCTAGGCTCCTCCTTTTGAGCTGAAAATTTGTGAAGAGGTCTTCTTAGTAATTGATCATCCTCAGCCAAAGCTGACGCCCATTAGCCATGTGCATTTCCCATACCGTGAATCAAACACTTGGCTGCTTATTCATGCTTGAGCATTGATCGGTCTCCTTGTGAGAATCTTATGTTGTGATTTTCTTCCTAGCACCTACCTGGGGAGTGCCCAATCCACTAGACATGCCTAGGCCTCCCAGAACACATGGTAACACCACGGGCCACGCGGCGGGCATGCGAGTTTACGCGCTCTAGAGTTGGGGCCCTCGGCCACCGTCCAAACCTCGACGTATCGCCACCAAACCATGTATATATGATTAAATAGGTACTTATGTAACTAGAAATGAATTTTGGAAAAAAAATAGAAAACTATAAGGCAGCTGCTGTTCAAATTTGACCCGCTTCCTGCTGAATCGGCGGGAATTTGTCTCTTTCACCAGGGGTGGATCAAAACTTTTGACACCCAACCATTTGGTCAATTATGCATTAAATATGGCCTAGTATTTTAGAAAATTGATTTGGTCCAATCTTCCAACAAATATATGGTAGGTCCTTCACAAAAAAAAACTCATTTCAGGCACTCGGAAAATGGAAAATGAATTTTCCATACACAGAAAATGAAAACTCCCTTAGGCAACATTGTTTGAAATTCCAAGATGCACCCTTGTGCACAATATGAGATCATCTGAACAAACTATGCCATGAATATGGCCATAAGATTGATCATTTTACTTGAAAGCCATGAATCTTCATGCATGATAGCTCATTTCTGAGAACACTTTTTAAAAATAATTTCCGTATTACAAGTTTATTATTTTCCCTGGAAACTTGGTCACATATAATGACACAATGCGAAGGTTTTCCAATTTTTTAATATTGTTTGAATTTTTTATGCCCGTTTCAAAATGCGGTCAAAACGGCGGGCTTGACCGTTCCTAGCTAGTGGTTGAATCTTGGAAAACTTTTGATGTTTCTCTGATTAAATAGATACTTATGTACGTAGAAATGATTTTTGTAAAAAAATAAAGATCAAACTATGAGGCAGCTGCAGTTCAAATTTAACCCGCTTCCTACTGAATTGGTGTGAATTTGTATTTTTCACCAGAGGTGGATCAAAACTTTTGACACGCAACCATTTTATCAATTGTGCATTATATATGGCCTAGTATTTTATAAAATTGATTAGGTCTAGTTTTGTAACAAATATATGGTAGGTCCTTCACAAAAAAACTCATTTCAGGCACTCGGAAAATGGAAAATGAATTTTCCGTCCAAAGAAAATGAAAACTTCCTTAGGCAACACTGTTTGTCATTCCAAGATGCACCATTGTGCACGATATGAGGTCATTTGAACAAACTATGCCATGAATGTGGCCATAAGATTAATCATTTGGCTTGAAAGCCATGAATCTTCACAAATGATAGCTCACTTCTGAAAACACTTTTTTTAAAATAACTACTGCATTACAAGTTTATTTTTTTTCTGGAAACTTGCTCACATATAATGACACAATGCGGAGTTTTTCCAATTTTTTGATTTTTTTTGAATTTTTTATGCCTGTTTCAAAATGCGGTCAAAACGGCGGGAATGACCGTTCCTAGCTAGTGGTTGAATCTTGGAATTTTTTTGGCGTTTCTATGATTAAATAGATACTTATGTACCTAGAAATGATTTTTGGAAAAAATAAAGAGCAAACTACGAGGTAGCTATAGTTCAAATTTGACCCGCTTCCTACTGAATCAGCGGGAATTTGTCTTTTCCACGAGAGGCGGATCAAAACCTTTTACACTCAACCATTTGGTTAATTATGCATTAAATATGTCCTAGTATTTTAGAAAATTGATTTGGTACATTTTGCAACAAATATATGCTAGGTCCTTCACAAAAAAACCTCATTTCGGGCAATCGAAAAATGGAAAATGAATTTTCCGTGCAAAGAAAATGAAAAATCCCTTAGGTAACATTGTTTGGAATTCCAAGATGCACCCTTGTGCACAATATGAGATTATTTGAACAAACTATGCCATGAATGTGGTCATAAGATTGATCATTTGGCTTGAAAGCCATGAATCTTCACGCATGATAACTCATTTCTAAGAACACTTTTTTAAAATAATTGCTGTATTACAAGTTTATTATTTTTCCTGAAAACTTGGTCACATATGATGACACAATGCGAAGGTTTTCCAACTTTTTGAATTTTTTATGCCAGTTTCAATATGCGATCAAAACGACGGGCATGCCTGTTCCTAGCTAGTGGTTGAATCATGGGATTTTTTGTGTGTTTATATGATTAAATAGATACTTTTGTACCTAGAAATGATTTTTGGAAAAATAAATAGCAAACTATGAGGCAGGTGCAGCTCAAATTTGACCCGCTTCCTACTGAATCGGTGGAAATTTGTCTTTTTCACGAGAGGTGGCTCGAAACTTTTGATACACAACCATTTGGTCAATTGTGCATTATATATGGCCTATTATTTTATAAAAATGATTTGGTACAAATTTGCAACAAATCTTTGCTAGGTCCTTCACAAAAAAACTCATTTTTGGACACTAAAAAATTAGAAAATGAATTTTTTGTGCAAAGAAAATGAAAAGTTCCTTAGGCAACATTGTTTGGAATTCCAAGATGCACCCTTGTGCGCAATATGAGATCATTTGAACAAACTATGCCATGAATGTGACCATAAGATTGATCATTTGGCTTAAAAGCCATGCATCTTCACACATGATAGCTCGTTTTATAGAACACTTTTTCAAAATAATTACTGTATTACAAATTTATTATTTTTCCTGGTAACTTGGTCACATATAATGGCACAATGCGAAGGTTTTCCAATTTTTTGATTTTTTTCGAATTTTTTATGCCCGTTTCAATATGTGGTCAAAACGGCGGGCATGACCGTTCCTAGCTATTGGTTGAATCTTGGATTTTTTCTGTGTTTTTATGATTAAATAGATACTTATGTACCTATAAATGATTTTTGGAAAAAATAAATAGCAAACTATGAGGCAGGTGCAATTCAAATTTGACCCGCTTGCTACTGAATCGGCGGAAATTTGTCTTTTTCACGAGAGGTGGCTCGAAACTTTTGACACCCAACCATTTGGTCAATTGTGCATTATATATGGCCTATTATTTTGTAAAAATGATTTGGTCCAAATTTGCAACAAATATTTGCTAGGTCCTTCACAAAAAAAACTCATTTTGGACACTCAGAATTTAGAAAAATGAATTTTTTGTGCAAAGAAAATAAAAGCTCAATTTGGCAATATTGTTTGTCAGTCCAATATGCACACTTATGAAAAATACGAGATCATTTTTACAAATTGTTATGTTTAGAAATATTAGAGTGGATTGGATGGACCAATGAGATGGGAGGAACCGCCTTCACGCAGATCACCAAATTGGACTCATTCTGAGCCATCCATGGCGCCCCATCCAACGGTGGAGCTTCTCCCAAGAAAAAAAACCCTAACTCACCACCCAACCACTGACCCACTCTCTACCCCTCCCCTCGACCCCCAGATCCCACCTCCTCCTCGCTCTCTCTCGATCCCCTGCAGTTCCAGCCGCCGCCGCCGCCGCTCGCCTCCATCCTCTCCCCAACCCTGGTCGGCCTCCATTCCACTCTACCGCCGGTGCCAAACCAACCACCTCTGCCCTCTCCCCCTCCTCTCCCCTCACCCAATAACGAGAGAGGGAGACAGAGCCAACGGCCAGATCCACTCACCAAGTCCCTCTCTGTCGTCGCCATCTAGATCTAGGTCGGACGATTCTGGCGGCGCGCAGCACACCCCTGTGCTCATCTCGCGCCTCGCTCGATCCCGTAGTCCTCCTCCGTCTCCTCACCTAACGACTAATCTCTGCCTCGGCTGGATCTCGGCCGCGTGGTTGGTGCAGGATCCGCGTTTGCTGGTGGCGACAGAAACACATGGTGCACCGGGTGGACAACATCTCCGGCGTCCGGCATCGACAAGTCCAATGTCCTCTCCTGCTTCACCCGCAATGTGTTCTACCTCGAGTCCAAGTCCACCATCGGCGTCGAGTTTGCCAGCCGCACCCTCCTCGTGAGTACTCACCACCATGGGCACGCCAGCATCCAGGTCGGCAACGCGTGCCGGGAACTTTACTGCCTCGAGCACGGCATCCAGGTTCGTCATACCCCATCTGCCGCCTGTCGTCCCTTCTCATGTCGACTCGTATGCGGTTGCTCGGATGTGTTGATTGGTTGGAGAGGGTTTCCCGTCATGGATCTTCTCTGGTTTGGAATATTTAGTCTGTAATTGATGCGCGATTTGAGCTATGATGGGATTACTCGATTACCTTTCCGTGCAGGTCTAGTTGTTTTCACGCGAGGATGCGGCAATTAGTGTTCGATCCGCGCGACCCTTCTATATTGGTCAGGAACATGAACTGTTCGTAGTCCCTAATTTAAGCCTCCAACCTGTGATGTTTAGTCATTTCGTTTTGTATTTTAGATCTGATATGCAATTTGAGTCCTAGGATCATACTTTTCAGGAGAAATGAATACACTTCTGCATTAGTTTAGTTGCCACTTTTGTGTGAAATCTCAGATCTACTTAGGCCATTATCATGCTTTCCATGGTTAGTTTTGATGTGTTCTGAAATTATGATCTACATCCAACTAAACACCTCGTTGTTCCTTGTTGTAGCCTGATGGCCAGATGAACGGTGACAAGACGGTCCGGTGATTCGCTGCTTGCAAACAACAACTAGTAAATCGGTCACCGTGGGGGCGGGGACATGAGATTCAGAGAAGTGATGCTGCTGCCTGCCTATACTAGTTCATATGTATCTAGCCACCTAGATCTACCATACTCACCTCGTTTCACTGTGCTATTAGTAGTTCCTAGGCCATTAGCTCCTGCTTGCTTTTTTTGCTGCACAATGCTCATTTTGCTGCTAGTGTCCATTTAGCAGTTTTTTTACTATGTTTTGGCCTAGTTTTGTTCACGTGTATAATAAGCATCCTGAATGCTAGCTTAGCAGTATATTAATAACACTGCTAGTTTTGTTCACGTGTATTCAGATTAATACACTGTGTTATTAAATTGCACAATGCTCATCCTGTTGGCTACTTGTCGATGTTCTCCGCATAACTATAGGATGCCATGTCTTTTCGACTTTCCTTTTCGCTTTCTGTAATGCTAACTTGATGGTAACCCTATAGTTTGTTGGCTGTTGCAACCCAGCAGCGGTGCATCCATTTTAACGCATGTACTAGTGTGCTAAAACTTGCAAAAGACACAAATCTTGAGCTTTCTTTATCGGCTTGTTGCTGTTGCTCCTTGTGTACAATGATTGATGTTGCTCTAGTTTGTGTTGTAGAGGAAGAAAGAGGATGTATTTATATTACTTGCTTCTGCTGCTTATATATAAACATGTATGTATGTTTACTTCATTTCTTCCTTGTCTCTCCAATCCCCTCCTAGTGAATTTGTTTGTTCGATTTGGATTAGCAGGCTCGTCCCTGGACCAGATGTTCAAGTACAACCCCATCCACCGCATCGACCTGGAGTCAGGTATGTACTCGTCTTGTTGAACAAATGGGACAGATGCTTCATGGCCTAATGATTGATGCTAAGCGTCAATACATGAATTTGTAGCGGTCCAGATGAAGAGTGTGATTTGATTTGTTTGGGTTTGAATTGATCGTGTGCGTATGTGTGTGTATGTGTGTGTGTGTTTTTGTCTACAGGGGAGCATGCTTAAGTTACTACTGTACTGTTCTTTTATGTCCTACTATAGTTTGACACTATTAATTAGGCTTGCTGGACATGTCATGGTACAAGCCTTTATCTTTTTTAGCATCAACAAATGTTTATCTACTGTAAAGTACTCTTGGGTTCCATGTTAAAACAAACTAATGGCTATATATCTTAGCAATATTAAACAAAGCTATATGGCTGTTGATGATATATCTTAGTAATTTTAGTTTTGGATGTGTCCAATGCAAACATTACTATCAACTGTCAAGTTGATTCTAAAATGTCTCATGAACTTCATTATTCTGTTATTTATTGTTAAATATGCTGTTAGATTTACTTCTATTTAGTTCCTAAATATTTTGTTTTGTAATGTGCAGATGCTGGGCTTTCATGTTTCTTCGTGAGCATCAGTACAAATAAGTCGGAGGAAGAATAGTTCTAGCTCATTGGAGCTAGTTCTGAGAGTAATGGAGTCCTTTATGCTGCTCCTATTTGTATGTGTGTTATATGATGTAGCAGAATCTGGCTCATGTGATTGTATACTTGTGGAGCTTGTTATCTGATTGTAAACTTGATGCTGATCACATTTGTATGTGTGTTATATGATTTAGCACTTTGATGGTTGATAACATTTGAAGTATTTCATGTGTTCTCTGTGCCAATTTAAATACTAGGTATTTATTTGCGTTAAATTAAAAAATTGAAGAATATTGCCCTGATGGCTACGACCTAGTACTAGAACCTGACAATGGGGACCCACCTGACTAGTGAACCCACTCTATGAAAAAATAAAAAATGAAATTGTTGAGACAAAAAGGCCATGGCCCAAAAATAAAAAGGCTGCAACATTGGGCTTGATCCATGAAGTTGACAAAAAATTCATAGGAAAAAAATATAAATGGGCTAAATAAATGGGCCTGGCCCATGTAAAACACAGAATTGGACCGGGTTGATTCTTGTGCCACATCAGATTGCCACGTTGGATGCTTACGTGGCCTAGGGAGGCTGCTAGTGACCAAAACAAAACAGTAGGCATATTTTGGTCGTAAGCGTCTACGACAATCTCACAGAGAAGGTCGTTAATTTCAGTTTACGACCGCCAGCTTTTGACCATCTGTTTTTGGTCACAAAAAGGTCACAAATGGAAAATAATGACCATTCAGTGCCCAATAGTCAAGGTCACAAGTTGACATATTTCTTATAGTGCTAGCCCGCTCCCGCAAGCGCGAGGGGGGGGGGACCCACACGCCGCCGCCTCCAACCCTTTCCCACCCCGCCCCCTCCCTCGCCGCCACCGCAGGGCACCGCCGGGCAAAGGCCAGCCAGCGTCGGTGGCGGCGGGGCTCGTTTCCCTTCCTCGCGGTGCTCGCTGGCGCGGGACGGCGGCATCGGGCGGAGGCACGACGCTCTACAGGGAGGCGCGGCAAGGCTGCGTCTGGGGAAGCCAGCGGTGGCGCCCTGGTGCGGATGCGCAGGTGGCTGCGCTGCTGTGGTGTGGTGGTGCATGCTTGTGCGGGGAGGCGACTCATCGAGGTCCAGATCAGGAGCGGGCTGATCTGCATCGGGCGGATGCTCGGGTCGGTGCCGGCAGGCGATGCGGTCCGCGACAGGCAAGGGCCGGCCGGGCCGTGCGGGGCTGGGTGGTGCGGCTGGCGGCTTCGAGGGCTGGCCTGGTTCCGCCTGGCTCGCGGTGGCGCTTTGGCAGGTGGCGGCGGCGCGGGGCTCGCGGCGGCGCCCGGCGTGTGTGGGTGGTGTTCCCTGTGCGCGGTTAGCGGCGTGGTGGGCTTCGTGGTGGTGGCCCAGTGGCGGCGGGGGCCTACGGGGAGTTTGGGCATCTCCGTCTCCGACCTGGATCGCTCATGTTTGGGGACTTCGGTGGCGTCCCTCCCCTTCGGCGGCTCGACGCGCGGGTGCGTGCCCGGCGGATCCGACGCTTGGAGCTCGGCGGGCGGCACGGGTTGGGCATTGGCCGGGGTGGCCGCTGCTCCGATCGTGGATGGCTCCACGTTGGCTTGGCAAGTCGGCTTCGGCGACGGCTGGCACGTCCTGGCATCGGTTCGTCCGTAGGCGGCTTGTATCGGCCTTTGGCCCCCCTCCTCGTCGTCCGGTTGCTACGCTCGGTGAAGGGCTGGCCTTCTCACAGTTGCGTTCCATCGCTCATCTCGCGTCCGGTGCGCAGGTCCGAGCTTGTCTCGCGGACAGTGCCGCAAGACTAAGCTCATCTCGCGCACAGTGCAGCAGGACTAATCTCGTCTCGCGCACGGTGTTGAAGGACCAATCTCGCCTTGCGCCCGGTGCTACAGGACGGGTCGATGGGGGCTAGGTGGCCGGCCTATTGGGTCTCGGTGCTGGGGGTCGCCCAGGGGTGCGAAAGGTGGCAGGCCTATTGTGCGTATATCTGCTTAATGAAGCACAAGTCTGAAACATTTGAAAAGTTCAAAGAATTTCGGAGTGAAGTGGAGAATCATCGTAACAAGAAAATAAAAGTTTCTACAATCTGATCGTAGAGAAGAATATTTGAGTTACGAGTTTGGCCTTCATTTTAAACAATGTGGAATAGTTTCACAGCTCATGCCACATGGAACACCACAGTGTGATGGTGTGTCCGAACATCGTAACCGCACTTTATTGGATATGGTGCGATCTATGATGTATCTTATCGATTTACCACTATCGTTTTGGGGTTATGCATTAGAGATAGCTGCATTCACTTTAAATAGGGCACCATCTAAATCCGTTGAGACGACACCTTATGAACTATGGTTTAGCAGTAAACCTAAGTTGTCGTTTCTTAAAGTTTGGAGTTGCGATGCTTATGTGAAAAAGGTTTCAACCTGATAAGCTCGAACCCAAATCGGAGAAATGTGTCTTCATAGAATACACAAAGGAAACTGTTGGGTACACCTTCTATCACATATCCAAAGGCAAAACATTCGTAGCTAAGAATGGATCCTTTTCTAGACAAGGAGTTTCTCTCGAAAGAAGTGAGTGGAAGGAAAGTAGAGCTTGATAAGGTAATTTGTACCTTCTCCCGAATTGGAAAGTAGTTCATCACAGAAATTAGTTCTAGTGATTCCTACACCAATTAGTGAGGAAGCTAATGATGATGATCATGAAACTTCAGATTAAGTTACTACAAAACCTCGTAGGTCTTCCAAAGTACAGTCCGCACCAGAGTTGTACGGTAATCCTGTTCTGGAAGTCATGTTACTGGACCATGATGAACCTACGAACTATGAGGAAGCGATGATGAGCCCAGATTCCGTGAAATGGCTTGAGGCCATGAAATCTGAGATGGGATCCATGTATGAGAACAAAGTGTGGACTTTGGTGGAGTTGCCCGATGATCGGCAAGCCATATTGTATAAATGGATCTTCAAGAGGAAGACAGACGCTGATAGTAGTGTTACTATCTACAAAGCTCGACTTGTCGCAAAAAGGTTTTCGACAAGTTCAAGGTGTTGACTACAATGAGATTTTCTCAACTGTAGTGATGCTTAAGTCTGTCCGAATCATGTTAGCAATTGCCACATTTTATGAAATCTGGCAAATGGATGTCAAAACTGCATTCCTTAATGGTTTTCTTAAAGAAGAGTTGTATATGATGCAACCAGAAGGTTTTGTCAATCCTAAAGGTGCTAACAAAATATGCAAGCTCCAGCGATCCATCTATGGATTGGTGCAAGCATCTCAGAGTTGGAATATACGCTTTGATAAGTTGATCAAAGCATATAGTTTTATAAAGACTTGCGGTGAAGCCTGTATTTACAATAAAGTGAGTGGGAGCACTACCGTATTTCTGATAAATATATGTGAGTAACATATTGTTGATCAGAAATGATGTAGAATTTTTCTAGAAAGCATAAAGGAGTATTTGAAAGGAGTTCTTTAAAAGAAAGACCTCAATAAAGCTACTTACATATTGAGCATCAAGATCTATTGAGATAGATCAAGACGCTTGATAAGTTTTTTCAATAAGTACATACCTCGTCAAGATTTTGAAGTAGTTCAAAATGGAACAGTCAAAGAAAGAGTTCTTACTTGTGTTGCAAAGGTGTGAAATTGAGTAAGACTCAAATCCCGACCACGGCAGAAAATAGAAAAGAGAATGGAAGTCATTCCCTATGCCTCAGTCATAGGTTCTATAAAGTATGCTATGCTATGTACCAGACCTATTATATACCTTGCTCTGAATTTGGCAAGGCACTACAATATAGATCTAGGAGTAGATCACTGGACATTGGTCAAGAATATCCTTAGTGAGGACTAAGGAAATATTTCTGGATTATGGAGGTGATAAAAGAGTCCGTCGTAAAGAGTTACATCGGTGCAAGCTTTCACACCGATCCAGATCACTCTAAGTCTCAATCTGGATATATATTGAAAGTGGGAGCAATTAGCTAGAGTAGCTCCGTGCAGAGCATTGTAGACATAGAATATTTGCAAAATACATACGGCTCTGAATGTGACATACCCATTGACTAAGCTTCTCTCACGAGCAAAACATGATCACACCCACTGTTCAAGAAATCTTCCGATTCACCGATTAATCTTCCGATTTATCGCTAATCGGGGGGTGACCGATAAGATTATGCCTTATCTTTGTCGTTTATCTTTTGGACCGATTTATCACTCTGACAAGCGATTTATCAGGTCTCTACCGATAAATCAGACCTATTCATAGCACTATGTTTGCAAAAACTATGTTTATTTATGTTTTGTGGAACTTGTTACAGAATATGTAATATTGTCCTATTTTGTTTGTCATTATACGAGGATTCAAAGGCTAGAAATTGAGGTAACACTTATGTCAAATATTGTTTTGGTGTTGAATATAACGTATTTTAGTGTTGGGAACATGAGATTTTGCAAAAAATATATCCGATTAATAGTCGACTGATAAAATTGATCAATCGGCTGATTTCCGATTAATCTCTAATCCCTAGCTGACTGAGACGATAACGATAAGCGATATCCTCAACATTGATCACACCTTAGTACTCTTTGGGTGTTAATCACATAGCAATATGAACTAGATATTGACTCTAGTAAACCTTTTGGGTGTTGGTCACATGACGATGTGAACTATGGGTGTTAATAACATGCAGATGTGAACATTAGTGTTAAATCACATGGTGATGTGAACTAGATTATTGATTCTAGTGCAAGTGGGAGACTGAAGGAAATATTCCCTAGAGGCAATAATAAAGTTATTATTTATTTCCTTATATCATGATAAATGGTTATTATTCATGCTAGAATTGTATTAACCGGAAACATGATACATGTGTGAATACATAGACAAACAAAGTATCACTAGTATGCCTCTACTTGACTAGCTCGTTAATTAAGATGGTTATATTTCCTAACCATAGACATGAGTTTTCATTTGATTAACGGGATCACAACACTAGGAGAATGATGTGATTGACTTGACCCATTCCGTTAGCTTAGCACTCGATCGTTTAGTATGTTGCTATTGCTTTCTTCATGACTTATACATGTTCCTATGACTATGAGATTATGCAACTCCCGTTTACCGAAGGAACACTTTGTGTGCTACCAAATGTCACAATGTAACTGGGTGATTATAAAGGAGCTCTAAAGGTGTCTCCAAAGGTACTTGTTGGGTTCGCGTATTTCGAGATTAGGATTTGTCTCTCCGATTGTCGGAGAGGTATCTCTGGGCCCACTCGGTAGCACATCACTTAAGCCTTGCAAGCATTGCAACTAATGAGTTAGTTGCAAGATGATGTATTACGGAACGAGTAAAGAGACTTGCCGGTAACGAGATTGAACTAGGTATTGAGATACCGACGACCGAATCTCGGGCAAGTAACATATCGATGACAAAGGGAACAATGTATATTGTTATGCGGTCTGACCGATAAAGATCTTCGTAGAATATGTGGGAGCCAATATGAGCATCCAGGTTCCGCTATTGGTTATTGGCCGGAGACGTGTCTCGGTCATGTCTACATAGTTCTCAAACCCGTAGGGTCCGCACGCTTAAAGTTAGATGACGGTTATATTATGAGTTTATGTGTTTTGATGTACCGAAGGAGTTCGGAGTCCTGGATGAGATCGGGGACATGCCGGGGAGTCTCGAAATGGCCGAGACGTAAAGATTGATATATTGGACGACTATATTCGAACTTCGGAAAGGTTTCGAGTGATTCGGGTATTTATCGGAGTACCGGAGAGTTACGGGAATTCGCCGGGAGAAGTATTGGGTCTTATTGGGCCATACAGGAATAGAGGAGAGAGGACAAAAGGAAGGAGGCGCGCGCCCCCCCTCTGGTCCGAATTGGACAAGGGGTGCAACCCACTTTTCCTTCTCCCTTTCCCCCTCTTTCCTTCTCTCCTACTCCAACAAGGAAAAGGAGGAGTCCTACTCCCGGTGGGAGTAGGACTCCCCCCTTGGCGCGCCCTCCTCTTGGCCGGCCGCCTCCCCCCCTTGCTCCTTTATATACGGGGGCAGGGGGCACCCCATAGACACAACAATTGATCCCTTAGATCTCTTAGCAGTGTGTGGTGCCCCCCTCCACCATAATCCACCTTGATAATATCGTAGCGGTGCTTAGGCGAAGCCCTTCGTCGGTAGAACATCATCATCGTCACCACGCCGTCGTGCTGACGGAACTCTCCCTCAAAGCTCGGCTGGATCGGAGTTCGAGGGACGTCATCGAGCTGAACGTGTGCTGAACTCAGAGGTGCCGTGCGTTTGGTACTTGATCGGTAGGATCGTGAAGACGTACGACTACATCAACCGCGTTGTGCTAACGCTTCCGCTTTCGGTCTACGAGGGTACGTGGACAACACTCTCCTCTCTCGTTGCTATGCATCACCATGATCTTGCATGTGCGTAGGAAATTTTTGAAATTACTACGTTCCCCAACACGGAGAAGCTCGTTCCCTTCTTGAAGGCGTTGTCGCGGCTCTCATTGTCCGTCGTGCGGCTCCAGGGGAAACTCTGATACTCAGATTGGGTGGCGGCGGCGCTCCGGTGTCATATTCTTCCTGAAGGCGCCGCCTTGGAGCCCACGGTTCGCCATATGCGGCTTCATCTCTTCGCGGTGGTAGTGCTAGGGGTGGTGTTGCCGCGCTCAACGCCTATGTATCATGCCTTGGGTGTGTGCGTGTGTTGTAATGGCGTGCGTTTGTACTGGGTTGTTTGGATCGTGCTTTATATATAAAACAGGGAGAAAGCCTTTTTCGGTAAGAGGTATGCAGGGATAGGAGCCGGTCGATGCTAGATGAACGTCAACCACAACCTCTAAAACGCGGGAACTGGAAAATTATATTATTTCTTCGGATAGATTCAGTCAGGTTCTTGACGAATAGGGTGCGTTTTTCAGCTTGTCAAAGAACTTGCTGAAGGAAATTACCAAAAATACAGGACTAAATTACTTAAGGAAACAAACAAACAAGGAAAGTTATCCTAAGAGCATCTCCAGCCGTTGGCCCCCCAGGGGGCGCGTAAAATCGCCGCCTGGGGGCGAGCCGACACTAAAGATCGGTCTGGGGCCGAGTGGGTTCCCAATCGCCGACCCAGGGCCGCCCCCATACGCCGTTTATGTTTTTTTTAAAAGCATTCGGCAAAGTTCGGCTAAAATTCGGCTAAAATTCGGTAAATTTGGCATATATTAGACATGTTCGACATTTTACATAGCAAATTTATTAAAAAAAAGGCTGAAACTACAACTACGGGCCGCAGAAGTCACTGAACGCGGCGTAGTCACCGCCGTCGCCGCCATCCTCGCCGTCGTCGGCGGCGGCGGCCTTCTCCTCCTTGACGCGGCCGCCCCTGGTGGACCCCTGCCCGGCGTCACCATGGCGGACCGGTGGCCGTTGCGGCGTGTCGTCGTCCTCGAGGACGACGACACCTCCTTCGTTGCGGCCCCGGCGGCGATGTTCGAAGTGCTCCAGGGTGCGGCACTGGCGCTCCATCTCCATCTTCAGCCAGTCATCGCGCGCCCATTTCAGGGCCGCCGCCTCATCAAGCTCCCCGTCGCCGTGCTCCGTCATCACGGCGGGGAGCCCCGGCTCCATTTTCACGGCCGCGAGCCCCGGCTCCGTCTTTGGTTTGCCGAAGCGAGGAGGAGCTGAGGAGGAGGCTAGCCGGCCGCCCTCGTTTATGATGATGTCGGTGCTGCGTGTGCGCCGGCCGAGCGGCGTCTCCGCTGCGGGCTCGGCCTTGACGCCGAACGCCGCCGGCGAGCCGGATGAGTGGGAAGAAGAACGGGAGGAGGAATGCGAGGAGGAAGTTGAGGAGGAACCAAACCTCCTGGGCATCCATTGCCCCGCGCGCCGGCGGTGGACCGGGGTGGTAGCCGCGGCAGGGTTTGCCAGCGGGTCGTTGCCGCCCTCGAGGTACTCCAGCACGCCGTCGAGCGTGCGGCCAGGGGCGCCCCACCACACGTGGCGCCCCTCGCTGTTCTTGACGCCGCCCACCACCGGCGCGTCGTTGGTGAACCCCAGCCTCTGCTCCTGGCCGCGCTGGAAGTACGCCGCCCACGCCGCTTGGTTGTGGGTGGCGTACTGGGGGACGGCGAGCTACTCCTCTGTTAGGGAGGCTCGCACGCTGTCGATCTCGGCGGTGAAGAAGGCGGGGCGCGCCTCGACGTCGGGCACCGAGGGAATGGGCACTCCCACGTTGCTGAGTCTCCACCCCGTCGGCCCGACGCGCATGTTTGGTGGCGCCGAGATGTTCGCCTTGAACAGTAGCCATGCCTCTCAGTCGTGAAGCGAGCGGCAGCCGAAGCCGTTGGCCGCTGCCGCGTCGCTGGGGAAACGCGCGGCCATCGGGAGAGGGAGGGAAGAAGCGTTGGCGGCTGCGCACGGGAGAGGGAGAGCTCGGCGGCGGTCGATGGACGGCTAGGGCTGGTGTGGCCAGAGGCGAGGAAGGCCATCGGCTTATATAGCTGCGCCGTGTGTACGTGTGGCGGGAGGGGAGGCGCCGCCGCGCCGCCTGTGATGTGCCGCCCGTGAGGAATCAATGGCAAGGTTGACCGGCGGCAGCCTTGCCATTGATTCCACGCGGGAAACCGAGGCGTTCCGATGACGACGAGGCGCGCATCGCTGACTCGGCGGGCCCGCGGCTCTTTCGCGCCAAAACCGCTCGCCCCGGCGACCCTGGGCGCCCTCCCCCCCCCCCCCCCCCCTGCGCGCCGGGTTCGGCCTTGGTCCGCCAGCGCTGATTTCGGCCGAAGCCGGCGAAAAACAGCCTCCCGCGGTGCCGGAGCGAAAAAATCGCCTGGGGGCTGTGTTGGGGGCACTGCTGGAGATGTTGTAAGTTGTACAAGACCAGGTGTTAACAAGACGAATTGCTACCAATATAAAGTGTATATTTATTCCCTTATCTACTAATGAGTTTAATTTGAGTCCCCATACTCTGTTTCTAATCAAGTGTGACGATAATGATCAATAGTGTCATTACAAAGTCATAGCTTGGGAAGCTCATTAGGCAATATTCCTTTCGTTAAGATGGGATTTCGTCAATCAACAAAGATTGAAGATGCTGAAGATGCACACAGTTCAAACTTCAAACACACACACGGTTCACACCACAAGCCAAAAAGAAAAAAGAAAAAGGTCTGACACAAGGGATGAAGCTACAACTTGTTGTGAAGGCATACTGTAGAACATATTGCTGTATCTTTTTTTTGGGGGGGGGGGGGGGGGGGGGGGGACATATTGCTGTATCATAAGAAGAGATATGTATGTGCGTAACCAATGTTCAAATGATGTACTGGGTGAGCAGAAGCAGCTAGCAGCAACTCTGATGTTCCTTCGAAAATATATTTTAGAGCTGGTGCGCCCCGGCCCGCTTATCTGGTGCGTACATACACATCGCGATATGTGCCAGCCGCTACCATAAGATAGCCAGGCCACGGTTATAGCGATTGGGTTAGCAGGTCCTTCGTCCGTGATCTGCCTAGCGTAGGGTACTGTTCAGCTCCAAACGAGGACAAACAGCTATGGGACATGGCCCGTGACTCTGGTCAATATGAGCCCCCCCTTGTTCCTCTAGGAGCAGGCTAGCCGGCGGGGGAGGGGGATCCAGCAGAGGCAGAGCGGCCGAGGGAACCCGATCCTGAGCGAGACGCAGGAGGTTCTGGTTCGCCGGGGAAATCCAGCGCCTGGCGGCAGCGGGCACCGCCGCTCCTGACATATCGCCCCGCCGGCCAGTGTGTCGCGCTCTCTCCGAGGAGCATGCTCGGCGGGGGGCGGCGGATTCTTTTGACATTAATAATGGAGAAGAAACGGATCAGAGTAGCTGCAGTATCAGTTGCTGAGTAGGGAGGAGGAGGGGAATCAGCCGCTGTACGGGTCTGCGGCCGAAGAACTGGACGCGCACCACCGCGTGTAATCTCCGGCGCAGGCGGGAGGCAGATAGCAAGAAGTGAGTTCAAGTCCATCCTTCTAACTCCGGCCTCATGGCTGTCTAAGTGTACTGTGCCAAAAATGCAGATATACACGGCATTAAGTTTCGATCTTTTTGCACTCTGAATCCTTTGATACAAAATGCAGATATACACTGCATTAAGTTCCGTCGTAATGGCAGTCTGAAAGTGTTGTTACAAACTGCAGATACAAACGGGACAAAATACACTAAACAAATGGAGATGCGCCTTGCACAAAATGTGTTAGAATAATAATAAATGTATTTGCCATCAGATGTAGCTTAATAGATGGTGTTTCTCTGACCAAGTCACGGGCTTGCGTCCATATGCTTGGTGGGCATAAGCGAAGAAAAGAGGACAGCCTAGGCTATCTGTGCATGTGCGTGTAGAGCGCCAGCGCCCCGTAAGGACGCATCTGCCACGGTAATCAATCTGCATAACCGGTTCCATCTGATGCGGATCTCGAGGTTCAGTAGCTTGTGCCAACGCACAGGATAACGAGGCCGGGGCGCAGATGTTCTAAAAATCTGCGTCCGATGTTCCTTGGCTTCTACTTCCAAATTAATCAGTGTAAAAATGTCTTGTCTCCCCATAAGAGAGCTGGTGATGATCCTTGGCGAGATTCCTGGACAGTCATGCAGCCCATATTCAGGAAGCGACAGAACACATACATACTCATCTGGTACTGAAGAATCTGGAGAATAGCACACTGCAAAATAATGACCGGCAACATCAAAATGGCAAAGTTCTAGTGTAGGTCGACCTACACGTTACCTTCTATCCACCCCGTTCAATGCCTTTGAGATACGTGCTTGTGACAGACTTTTTGTAGCCATGCAAGGTGATTAGCTGTAGTAGTAGGTCATGGGCAGGCTACGCATGCTAGGGTCCTCCTCCTCCGACATCTGCAGGAGAAAAGCCTCCATGGCCTTGAGCTCATGTGTGAGGGACCCAATCTCTTTGTGCACACCTTTGAAACGCTTGTACTCGTCACCGAGCAGAGTTGCCAGCTTCCCGATGACGGGTTTCAGGGCCCCCGTCGCCGCACTCGCCAGCGCCGCCTCCATTATTTCACCGGTGTGGTAGGCTAGATCAGAGCTTGCTAAGGTATGTGTGTGTGGATGTGCTTGTAGGAGTGTAGGTGGAACGGACGCTCCCAACCTCAGGCTTATACTCTAGACGAACGCATAAACAGTAGGTAGTAGTTTTCTTAACTCGAGATTGTTAATTAACCCCTGCTAACCCCAAAGAGAAGACAAAAACGCGTCGATCCATGTCAGTCAAACTGCATGCGCTCTTAGTATTTAAGTTGACGAGATCTGAAGTATACTCTCTCATTTATTAACCGATTCCTGTTTCAAGGATTCCACGTGAACTCCTCCAGATCTGCGTACGTTGCATTGCAATATTAGTTTCGCCTTTCCGAGTTGTACGTTTGTACTGTACTGGTTTATTCAATAAGTCCTCTTTCTTACTAATGCCATGATTGCCTTCCTGGTTGATCTTTATGCAGTTGGGGTTACTGCTCTTACCAAGAACAATTTTTTTTGATGAATTCTATAGTATAATTTCCAACAAAAACTGATCAAATTGATAGTAAAACTTGATGCCTAGAATATACATAGACACCACATAAACTGAGACGGATGACAATGCACTGCGTTCCAACAAGTGCGTCACGTCAGTCAAGCAATAGTTGTTTGGACCAGAGATTGCCAGTTAATTAACCACAAAGAACGGGCATCAAATTGTGAAGCTGCCCGTGTAGAGAGACCAAAAGCCATTTTGCCGACACGAGGTATATATATGCAAGCGTGAACTTCCATTAGTTAACCAAGGCAAGGTACGTTGTCTCCATTTCAACTCTCCTCCAGATCTGTGCATGCATGGGACGTGCCGCTGCTGTGTAGCTAGTGGCAGTATTAGTTTTCTTCACCCGAGTTATTCTTTTAAGTTCTGTTATTAAAAGCTCGGTAGAGCTAGTCTGTCATCTTTGTTGCGTTGCCCTGCTCAGTGCTAATTTAATAAGTATCTGCGCTGCTGTCACTCACATTACTGTACTTGTGGGCAATGATATTTTGTATACATAAATCTCCACCACAGCAGTACTTGCTCTACTGAAATTAAGAAACGTCCACAAATGTTTAATCACATCTTGGATGATTCAGAAAAGAGATTTCATATTATTCCACATTCTACATATATTTTACATGGCGGATACTATTATGAAAAAGTAAGAAGAGCTTATATGGTACTCCATAATAAGTGCCACAATTTTGAACTAAAATTAAGGAAGTACCTTTCTCTATCTCTCGTTTGCTACTTACAAGTGGGTGCTGGCAGCTCCAGAGTGCTCATTAATGGTGAGCTGGGAAATCCCATTCTTGCAAGAAGAGGGTTCCATGAGGGGGATTCTCTGTCCCCGTACCTTTTCATCCTTTGCTGATGTGCTCTAGAGGCTGTGCTGCAAACACTTCCAGGAAGGTACACTGCAGCACCCGCTCGGCTCTGACAGCTCCTTCCCGGTGTTGCAGTACGCAGACGACACGTTGATCCTTTTCCGAGGAGATACTCACCAGGCGGCTGTGATCAAGGCTATTCTCACTGCTTTTTCAGAGTTCTCAGGGCTGACTATAAATTTTCACAAGAGTACTCTCGTGCCCGTCTCGGTGGATGCATCTACGGCCTACACGATAGCTCAAATGCTTGGCTGCCCCGTTTCGTCCTTCCCGTGTACATACCTTGGGTTGCCGCTTTCCCTACATAAGATCACACATGGTATGCTTTTACCGGTTATCCACAAGGTCGATCGCAGGCTCTCGGGTTGGTTAGCCACTTTCCTGTCCTTAGAAGGGAGGCTTACTCTATCAACTCAGTGTTGGCTGGCATACCTAGTTACTTCATGTCCTGTTTCTCCTGGCCCAAGGAATCAATCGGAAAGCTGGACAGTCTCTTGCCTGCTTTCTTCTGGCAGGGCAAGAGTGCGGTTAAAGGAGGACAGTGCCTAGTGGCTTGGGACACGGTTACGCTACCCCGTGTCAACGGGGGCTTGGGTGTTCGAAATCTACAGGCACATAACCAGGCTATGATGTGCAACTTTGTATCCAAAGTCCTGCAATCCTTTGAGACCCCTTGCTATCAGTGGTTCGCTTTACAGTACTACTGGAGGTCTATACCTCAGGGTGCCAGTAGCAGAGACACGACTCTATGGAAAGGTTTCAAGGATCACATTCCCATGGTTTTTAACTCTTCTCGTTGTGCTCTGGAGTCTGGAGCCTTTGTGTCCTTTTGGCATGATCAGTGGCTCGAGGCTGGTCGGTTGTGGCAGGTGTTCCAAATGTTATATTCTTTTGCTACAAATCCACATTGCTCTATTCAATCACAACACTCACAGGGAACTTGGGAGGTGCAGCATCTCCCCAACTTATCTCAAGCTGCTACACAAGAACTGATGACCCTGAGCCAGCTCATCTCAGGAGTGGCTCCAAGTAGCTCGCAAAAGGATGCCCGCACACCTTCGGTTCCTTCTAGTCAGCTAAGCACCAACTATTTCTACCGGTTGCTCACTTTCCGTGGGGTTATGTCAAACTCTGACAGTTGGATCTGGGATTCTTTGATCCCTCTCAAACACAAGACCTTCCTTTGGCTACCTTTCCGGGGGCACCTCAATACCAGAGATAACATGCTTAAAAAGTGATGGTGTGCGGTCGCCCCTTTTGCACACTGTGATGCTTGCCCAGCTGCTAAAACCATTGATCACTTGGTGTTACGCTGTACTGCGGCTTCTACTTTATGGAGTAAGTTGATGTTGGACACTTCAACACACTTATCACCTGATATCTTGACCTTTGTTGAGCAAGAAGTTCATCAACTAGTCTTCAAACGCAAATGGAATGTCGCTTTTGCTGCCTGCGCCATTACACTCTGGCATGTGAGGTATGACAGGGTTTTAAATTCCAAGCTATGGACGGAGTCATACGTTAGATATTAAGCGGCAGACATGATTTGTCTTTGGAGTTACAGAGCTACAAGGCAACATGATAAGAATGATCTATAGGTTTGGAGCCAAAAAATAGGTAGCTAGTCTTTGTTTAAACATCAGATGTAAGATCCTACTCTTCTCCTAGATCTCTTCTCTTATTAAAAGGACGCTTGTGTTTTGCACCTTGGTGCACTCTACAAGCTTTGTGTAACATACTTTTCTCATCAGGCCTTAGCCTGTTTTGAAATATAAGGTTGGCACTCAGCCACCTTCTTATTTTAGAAAAAAAGAGAGATGCATTTGAATTGGGATCCACGTTTGGGGATGGTGAGGGCAACACCTCGAGCCCCTGCCCACGTCGCTCCCGCCGCCGGCTGCCGCGGTCCTCGAGAACTTCCCTCCAGCTGTTGTCTTCTCCGTCCCCTCCTCGCTCCCTACCCGCCTTGCGTGCCACGGGGAGGTGCTTTGGGCGAACCTCATTGAGGATGATGACCGCTCTGCTGGAATCCCCATTACTCGCTGATTTTTGGCCCCACCGCTCCCCCTCCCCCATGCTGCTGGCAGCGATCATCGCCAACGTATGCACGACCCCAGGGGGTGGGGGCTATGCTGGTCTGGCGAGATCCAGACCATGCCTAGGCCTCTGAGCTCTACTTGAGCATCATGGGGGAATGGCTCGGCCTTGAGGATTGGGGTGCGCCGTCGCCATCCCCATGTCTAGGGTGTCATGGGACGTCTTGACCGAGGATTGGCCGGTGTCTCCTAGCGGGCTGCCCTCGCGTCGTATGACGGTGTAGTCGGCGTTGCCTCCGGGCAGCCATTGGGTTTGTCGTTCTCCTCAAGATCCCCCTTGCCTGCCTCTTCGTGTGGCCAATCGCTGTTTAGGCCATTCATCGTCGCCTTTGCCCAGTCCCAACTGCTGGCGGGTAACAGAGGCTCCTGTCGGTGTGCGTTCTCTACCCATCCCATGCTCGTATCCCCGATGACACTGCCGTTAGGGGGAGGGGAAATCCTCGCGGCGGGAGACGCCTGGTGCGTGGCCGGCGGTGGGGCGGTGGGCCGGTTTCCTATAGTGGTCCGCCGGGTAGGGCTCCCCTTTTGGCCCAGGTGCCTAAGGAGTCTAAGGCGGGCGAGCGGGATCGGCCAGCTCTTTCTCAACCCCTCCTCGGGCCAGCCCACTTTAGTCGGTGTGGAGCCCCTAATGGATCCTGACCATTCGTGCCCTTCCCCTAGGATCCGGTGGCTGTGGTTGGCTAAGGGCATCCCTAACCCTGCCCTAGCTAGGATAACCACCACCTGCATGCATGTGGCGCAAAGAGGTGTTGTGTGATGTATGAATAGCCATTTTCACATTTTTGATGTGGCACGTGCCTCAGAAACCGAAAAGTCCCGACACTGAGTGAGGTGTACTTGTTCACGGACGCACACATAAACACTATCTGATCACGGGATGAGAATAATATTCTGATCACAACCTGACCTGCCCCGCTAGTAGTACGTTGAACTTCCCTGTGAACTAGGTTGAACTTCCGCCAACATTTCCCAAATGGGGTTTGCGATATACCGTTGGAAACCTATGGACACCAGTATCATGACCCAACTTAAATTTTTGGCAAAATGTAAGCGGTTTAAGAGCAGTTTTGAAAACCGTTTTTTCTTCACACAAAAAACGTGAATCGTATTTTCGATCGCATTTCTAAACCGTTTATCGGAATGAGGAATATAATATGGCATTGGAAAGCTGATACAAACCCGCTACTTCCACATGTTGAAAGTTTTTTCTAATTCTCTATGGTTAACGAGTAATTTAAAAAAACGTAAAATTTCCCAAACCGAACAGCCGAGTTCGTATTTTCGATGTCATTTCTAAACGGCTAATCCAATTGAGGCATATGATATGGCTTTGGAAAGCTTATGAAAATGCGCTACTCTTTAATTTTGAAAGTTTTTTCTAATTTTGAACGGTTTAAGAGTAATTTAGAAAACGGTACAAGTCCTACCGAGTTCGTATTTTCAAGCTAATTTTTTAACCATGCGTCCGAATGCAGCAAATAATATGGCGTTGAAAATCTTGAACAAATGAGAAAATTTTTGGTATTTATTATTTCTCCCAATTCTTTACGATTTTAAGTCAGTTTCGAAAATGGTGAAAAACATATTTTCGCCATATTTTCTACAAACTTTATCTGAATGACGCAAATAATATACCGTTGAAAAGCAACGGAAAATGCGAAACTTTTTCATGTTGACAGTTTTCTCTGATTTCCAACCGTTTTCAAGTAATATCAAAAATGGCGAGATCATTCGTTCTGCCTTTATCGCGAAACAGATTCGCCAAAAATGCATCGCGTGAAGTACGTGAACTTCTCGATATGAAACCTTGAACTTCACTCTATTTTTCACGTGCTTTTTTGGCCCGTAGCTCTCCATCCACGCACCGGAACACTCATCGGAATTGAGCAAGTGATATACTGATGGAAAGCTGTTGTAGACACGCAACTTTCCCGTGTTGATCATTTTTTCATACACGCAACGGTTTTAAAAGTTTTCATCTGAAATTCATTCAGTGTAGTAGTTGAACTTCCAGCTGTTTTTACGTTGAACTTCCATGACGTATTTTCGTTTGTAATTTTCTCATACATTCGTCAATGTCACACAAATGATATTTCTTTGTGGAAACCTCTCTCACAATAAATTTTTTAACTTTCTTCGACCGAGAACATGAACTTACACAAATGATTTCCTACTGTTTTGAAGTAAATTAGAAAATGACGAGATCATGATTTCTGCCTTCATCGCGAATGGAAATACACTGCTTGAAGTAGTTGAATTTCTCGTGCATGTCTGTTCGAACTTCACACTGTTTTTAACGTGTTGTTTTTTGCACTGCGTGAAGTAGTTGAACTTCTAGGACGTGTCTGTTCGAACTTCACTCTGTTTTTGACGTGCTGATTTTTTACGTGGTGTTTTTTTGCACTACGTGAAGTAATTGAACTTCTGGGGCATCTCAGTTTGAACTTCACCCTGTTTCACTTTTTTAGTATTTTTTCTTATATGAAATACACACCATGTAGTACGTGAACTTCCGGTTGTTATCACTTTGAACTTCTCTCTGGTTTGAGAGAATTATTTTAAAACACAAAAAGTAACATATTTTTATGTATTTTGGACATTTAAATACACGGTGAACCTCTCTCAGAAGAATTTTTCAACTTTTCCTCGCCGAGCACTTGAACTTCTAGCAACCATTTTTTCGTTTATGAGTTGTTTTCAAAAGTGCAAAAAATGGTGTTGTGTTTTTTATTTTTTGAATAGGTAAATCCTATGTTTTAATAAACTCCGAACTTCTCTGTTATTTCAATTTGAACTTCACCTTTTTATATTTAATTTTTATACGGAAAAACCACAAAACAACATTTTTGTGAGTGTTTTTGCATTGGTTTGCACATCAAACCGCATCATCTTTAGAAATTGAACTTCTTCTTTTCTTTTTATTTTTCTTTCAACATTGTTTAGCACATCGAACCACGTCATCTTTAGAAATTGAACTTCTCCTTTCTTTTTGTTTTCTTTCAACATTGGGTTGCATGTCGAACCGCTTCATCTTTTAGAAATTGAACTTTTCATTTTCTTTTTCTTTTCTTTCAACATTGGTTTACACGTTGAACCGCGTCATCTTTAGAGATTGAACTTCTCCCTTTTTGTTTTCTTGCATGTTTTACCTTGCATGTTCAAATTTTATTTTGAACTTGCTGAGGTAACACACTTGACCTTCTCGAACACAACATTTTGACCTTCGCAAAACATAAATTAAAGCCAAACTTTTGACCTATAGAGCATGTATAATTTTCTCCACTTTTTCAAGAATAAACGCTGAATTGCTCCGTTAGTTTGACTTGAACTTCTGCTGCACATGAATAAGCTGCTGTAAACACGCAACTTTGCCGTGTTGATCATTTTTTCATACCTGCGATGGTTTTAAAAGTTTTTCATCTGAAATTCATCCACCGTAGTATTTGAACTTCATGCAGTTTTTCAGTTGAACTTCTGTGACGTATTTCCGTTTTGTAAATTTCTCATTCATTCGTCAGTCTTACACAAATGATATTCTTTTTGTACAAATCTCTCGCACAATATTTTTTTTAACTTTCTCCGACGAAGGACTTGAACTTATAACAACAAAAACTTTTAGCCTTTGCTTTTTATTCCTTTTTAATACAAAATGCGCACCATCTAGTACATTAACTTCTGGCAGTTATCAACCTGAACTTCTCTCGGTTACGTGAAAATATTTAAGTTTTTTTATGAATTTTTAATCTGATTTTCTTAATCCTTTTTTATGAATTTTGAAGCGCTCTACTTTTAATAGTTGAACTTCTTGTTATTTTATTTTTGAACTTCCTATTTCCATTCTTTAATAACGAGGAAAATCTGAGTTTTCTATAATCATCGAACTTCTCCATCTTTTTAATATGGACTTCCTGGTTTTATTTCTTAATCTTTTTTTACGGAATTTTGAAGCACTCTATTATTAAAAGTTGAACTTCTTGTTATTTAATTTTTGAACTTCTTGTTTCCATTCTTTAATAACAAGGAAAATCTGAGTTTTCTATAATCATCAAACTTCTATATCGAACTGCTCTAACTTTTTATTTGAATTTATTTTGTGTATTTTTAGAAATATGAAAATTGTAGTTTTGTTAGAAACATCAAACTTCTTCGTTATTTTGAATTGAACTTATTTGTTTTATTCTTTAGGAACAAAAAAATTTGAGTTTTTAATTAAATATCAAACTTCTCCATGTTTTTAAATTGAACTTCTTGGTTTTATTCTTCAGTAACGAGAAAAACTGAGTTTTTAATGTACATTGAATTACTCTGTTTTTTAAAATTGAACTTCTTGGTTTAATCTTTAGTATCGGGGAAAATCCAAATTTTTAAAAAAAATGGGGAACATCTTTTTAAAACTTTTCTATTGTTTTCTTATTTTTATCAAATTTGAACTTCTCTGTTATTTTAATTTGAACTTCTTAGTTTTATTCTTTAGTAACGAGGAAATCGAGTTTTTTGAACTTCTTTGTTTAAATTTTGAACTTCTTTGTTTTTATTTTTTAATAATGTGAAAGATTCGAATTTTTTGTAGACATCGACTTCACCATTTTTTAAATTTGACCTTCTTAGTTTTATTGGTTGGTAACAGGGAGAAATGCTTTTTTTATATAAACAATGATATCGTTCCGTTAGTTTAATTTGAACTTCTAGTTTTTATAGAATGGGGAAAATCAGTTTTTATCCAATCTTTTTGAAATGCTCCTCTTTTTAATTCGAGCTTCTCTGTTTTTTTGCAAATAGGGAAAATCCATTTTTAAGATTTTAAAAATAGAAAAAAATCATTTGTATAAACATTAAACTATTTTGTTATTTTGACTTAACTTTGTTCTTTTAGTTTGAGCTTCTAGTTTTTTTAAACGGGGAATATCTATTTTAATTTTTTTAGTTGTTCCTTTATTTTAATTTGAACTTCTTCGTTCTTTAGTAACGAGAAAAAAAATCTAACTTTTTAAAAACTTTGACTTCCCTGTTATTTAATTTGAACTTCTATGTTTTTTATCACTAAACATCCGAACGGGGTGGGCTTATTCTTTAGGCCTTTTGCATTAGTTTTGTTTTTTGGTTAATATTTCATCAACTATTTTATAACATGTATTTTTATAGATGAAAAAACCCTTTGATAGACCTACTCGGAGCACACATACGTGTCGCAAACACGCATGGGGGCACCCACACGAATAGCACACACTCAAGACGCACACACCCAAGACTCATGCTCCGCCGAAGGGCATCATGAACTTATTTGGCTCTTCTAGTTGAACTTCAAGGTTTTTCTTACTTCTTGTTGTCGTTATCTTTCTATTTTTTCGTATATGATTTTCTCGTCGACTATATGCAATCATTTTCATGATATTAAAAATAACAGGCATACTGGGGAGGGTCGAATTTTGCCAACCACGAAGTAAATGAACCTTGTCCAGCGTAACAGTTGGACTTCACTTAACTCCAGATTACCTCTCCAATAGCAGTACGGATGCTCAATCCACCACCGCGACTGCTCCATATGTGGGCACAATTAAAGTCATCGCTCGCATGCATTTGTTTCAGGTCGCGGGCACACGGACACACTCATCTTGATTGAGTCGTGGTGTGAACAGGAGCATCTTGTGTGGTGGTTAGCTCTTCAGGATTAGTCTAGCGATAGTAGAGTTTAGGTCTTCAGCATTAGCAGCAGCGGCGTGTCCGACAGAAATGCCAAACACATTTTTTGAAGTTGTAACTTAATAAGTGGATTCAGCTGGCATTCAAATCAGACTGAAGAATCAGTGCTGGACTGCAGACCGAAACAAGATGCAGCAAAGTCGCACGAATTACTTAGTACGTCCATCAGTGAGTTGATTAAAAAAAGAATAGAGAGAGCTGGGTCCAGGTCACACCAAAATAAAGCAAATAATATATGAAGATAGAGATCCATCAGCCATTCACGAGAAACAAATAACTACAGAGAATAGCACCATCGCAATAGAACTTCTCCAGGTTCGTTCATGAGCTGGAATTTTTCCTCACTCAAACCTTTTTTGCAGTGAGGAGGCGGTGGCATCGCAGCATGCAAAGCAGCAAAGGGAGAGGAGCACCCGCGCTGTTGTAGTTGACGCTGCAGCGGCTGCACCATCACATTGCCTGAAGCCCTGAACCTCTCTGTACCTGTCATGCGTGCACGCGTGTGAAGGTAGTGTGCTCTTCTTTTTAGCTTGGCTTCTCCTCACACCACATTTGGCTGCCGTGTGCACGCAAGCACCACACACGGTACGCCCGTGAACCGGACACAAGCACACACACGCCGTCGGACTGCACATGCTCACCGGCTGAACTTCACAGGCTGGATGAGCGCTGCCGAACTGAAGCCTCCCCCGGCTCATGCGTGCCACTGAGCAACCCCGTTCGTGGATTAAGGAGAAGCCACCACAGCTAATGTCCCATTCTTGAAGATCCAAGGAGAATCAAGGAGGAGGAGTAAAGAGGACGTGGAGGGGCTCACTGTTAACCTCGTCGGCGGGCACGGCAGGGGACAGGGGTGGGCAGTTGGCGCTGCTGAGGAGGCCGACCAAGGCTCCCGCAGATCCCCTCCCCGTAGATGGCCGGAGAAGACCTCCTCCAGTGCTCCTATGGATCCCGGCATCGGGGGCGGCGGCGACGGCGGCGGCGGCGCGTGGGATCCCGGCATCGAGAGCGGCTGCGCGTGGCTCCCAGGGACCCATGGACGAACTTGGGATCCAGGACCCTGCGATGGCCGGCGACAGAACGCGAGATTCTGGCCACCTGCGGCAGCTGGACCCGAGGGTGGAGACGAGAGGAGGCTCGCCGGCGTGGCGGAGGAGGGCCCCCGATCACGCAGAAGGAGGCGCGCCGGCCACTAGGGAGGAGGGGAGCTAGCGGATCCGGGGGAGGAGGCGTCATGGCGGCCAGATACGGGGGGAGGAAGCAGCGCAGCTGCCGGATCCAGGGGCGGAGGCGGCGCGCTGTCCGGATCCGCGGGCGGAGGCGGCGCAGCGTCCTGTTCCAGGGGCGGAGGCGGCGTAGCGGCCGGTTTCAGGGGCGGGGGCGGTCGACGTGGGTGGCGGAAGAAGGTGGATGCGGGTGGGGAAGGTGCCTGCGGGGGAGGGGGCGGTGGTGTGGCGGAGAAGGCAGGGGCGGCGGCACGTCGGAAGGAGGCAGGAGCCGGGGCGGCCCGTCGGAAGGAGGCAGGAGCCGGGGCGGCGCGCCGGGTGGAGGCCACGGCGGGATCGAGGGAAGGTCGTGGGGAGGAGGTGGGCAGGTGGGTCGGGCCGTCGGGGAGTTGTGGGGGCGGGCTGGTTTTTTTAGTTTGGGAAAACCTCAGGCTACGCTGTGATCCAAATAACTATTCTAATCCTGGGATTAAAATAGTGTTGTCCTATATATATGGTGGGCCTAGCGCGGGTATTGGTGACAATGTGGGCCATATGGTGGGCAAGGCGCCGAGCCATCCATGACGACCAGTACCAGAGCCCACTAAGCACACATACTTTCATTGATAAGTTTCTGGTAGAGCTAGAGATGTTATCGAACAAGAAAACACGTACCAAGGACCTACTTGAAACGGCTGGGGACCTGTATGTAATCCTCAGGGACCTGCATGCAACCGGAAGTAGACAGAGGGTCCCGCCTTCACATGCGTGGCTCCCGCCTGAGCACCATGATGTTAAAATTAATGTAGATGCGGGCTTTTTGAAGGTCGGCGACCGCGCAGCTGCAGCAGCGGTATGCAGGGACAAAGGAGGAAACTATTTGGGCGCCTCGGCGATCATTTACGATGGCCGCCTCGACCCAACCATCCTCGAAGCACAGGCATGCTATGAGGCACTCTCCCTCGCCTCGGGCCTGCAGGTTCAATCGCTTTGTGTGGCTTTAGACTGCCTGGAGGTAATAAGGAACATCCAAGATGCAGTCCCTTGTCGATATTTTTCTATCCTACAGGATATCAAGCATGAAAGGAGCCATTTTGTAGATGTCAAGTTTCTTCATAAGAATAGGAAGCACAATGAAGAAGCACATGCTTTAGCAAAGGCAACTGCTTCTCTTAGCACCGGGCGCCATGTGTGGCTTAGTACTTTGCCCGATATAATCTGTATCCCCATGTGTTTGAACTTTTAATAAAGAGTACAGTTGCTCAAATACTCTACTTTATTATTTTTAATATGTTCACATACTATATCTAAGATATTCTACAGCGAGTTATGTGAAAAAATTGCATGTGAGCCCATGTTTTTATAATATTTATGAAATACGTATATATTTGTACGTACAAAGAAGTATGCTCAAAATATACAACATACTACCTCAAAAATAGTATATATACTACCTAAATATTCTTACATACTACATACTATGCGTACATACTCTCCTATATGATAGATACTACCTAAAACGTATGAAACAAAAGTGGAAGTAACTACACCCGATAGTAGGAAAAAATTAGTCCCTTCCCACCTCTTCTACGCGTATTATATACCACCATAATACAAACAAAAAAGATTCTACCTTGCCGGTCAAATTAACTTCACTACTGGCTGTTCATCAAAGTGATGGACGACAATCTCACGGGCCCACAGAAAGCGTCAAACGCGAGTATCGAGTGTCGTGTAGGACAACCATCGACTGCATGTGGCCAAAACATGTATGTATGAAAGGGTTGTGTAATGTTTTAAATTACGAATTAACGACTCTGATGTGGCACCGACGTGCCTAACAAAACGGCCAACCCCCACGGTGACTCACAACTTATAGTGTACTGCGAGCCACTCGCCACCCGCAGACGCACACACCCACACACACCGCAAATCCACCGCAACTATGGTGCATGTTAAATTAATTATCCCGCGGTGGACATATATATATGTTACCAAAGGTGGGACATTTTAATTTCGAAAAAAAACAGAGATCATTAAGACATTTTATGACATTAATTGATTGATTTTCTACTGCTATAATATGCAAAAATCAAATTCGAGCTACATGCACACGTGACAGTGCACCTAAATGGATTGCAAAAACATATGTGTCTCACTTGGTGCATGTTTACTCCCCGTGCAATAAATTTTAAACAATGAGAATCTTGATTTTTAAATTCTAGTACATCCAAAACTTATTTGAAGTTCATGAAACTTATTGTGTTGTCATATGGACACCAATACAAAGTTGCATTGTACTTTTTTTTGTCAAATTTGAGACCAGTTTTGATGTGATCTTTATCTAATTACAAACGGGAGATTATTAATAATTGGGAACCAATATCCCAAACGGACTATTTATTCGAGCCGTAAGCATTAGACCAACAATGGATACGTGTCATCCTTCGGTTAAGCAAAAAATAAAGCGGCATCATTAATCATCCAAATAGAAAAAACAATATACGTGCCGCCACGCGACCCGTGTACCGTGCGAGCAAGTGTGAGTTGACGGGATGCATGCGAGCAGTCCGCCACGAAGGCAGACCGGGAGGCGTGCGTGCAGATGTGTGAATTGACGGTGCTCGCTGTGCAGTGTCATCGGGAGGCGTGCGAGTAGCTATGTGAAACAACGGTAGGCATGCCAGCAGTCCGGTGCGCAGGCTCACCGGGAGGCGAGCCGGTGGTTTGACCGTGGCCCGCCTTTCTCCCACTACTCCATATTAATGGTGCGCCCGAGCGGCCGCACCCCCCTTGCTCGCCACACACACAATCCCCTCTCACCGCTTGCATCCTCGACGCCGCTCTTAGTCATCAAAGCCGTCAGTGTATGAGGATGCCGCCAAAGCGCCCCATCGAAGGGAGTGGGGATGTCGGGGCTGCTAAAGCACGGGAGCACGACGTGGAGATGGAGACAGAGGTTGCCGTCGTAGATGGCGTCGAGTTTCCACAGCCGGAGGCGGGGTTCCACACTGACTCTGGTGATGACTCGAGCGACGACTCCGACGACCACTCCGGCGACTACTCCGACGATGACAGACAATTAGTTAGTCATCTATTGTCGGTGTACCAAAGTAGGGGCGCACTTTTGTACCCCTTATTTGTGCACGGGCAGTCAGAGCCGCGCGAACGACCACACTTAAGCAGGGCAGAGACAGGAAATCAGAGGCACAAGATGACCCAAACAACGCCAAGGCAGAAGCATAAAGAGCAAGAAGGCGAAGTGGTTTCCCACGGCAAGGTCCTTGCCGGGGGCAGCCCCCACGGCCCCGGCAAGACCCTTCCCGGGGCAGCCTACCTGACACCAGCAGGGCGCGCCACCCTTGGGCCCTAGTTTCTCCAGTGTCACTAACCACGTTCGGACATGGGCTCGGGTGGTGCCTCCTTGGTGGCATGTAGATCTTTGTGAAGACAAGAACACCTCAAATCTGAAGAGTAGAAGACGACGAACCTCGGTGAGATCCTCGCCGAGGAAACCCACAAGACCCGTGGCAAGATACTTGCCGAGGACGACCGCAACGCCCAGGTAAGGCCCCTGTCGGGACCCCGACAAGGCCCTTGCCGAGGACATCCACGAGGCCACAGCCAGGTCCGCACCTGCCAAGCTTCTGCCACCGCTCCCACGCAGCTGCCAGCCCACCAGCTGGGCGGGCACTTGCGTGTCGGCATGAGGCTTCTCAACCAACTCAGCGCACGCCTACGTGGTGGCATGCAAATCTTCGTGAAGACCCTACCACCGCGCCACCTCAGCAGCCTGCCTGCCTACATGGCGCTGACCGCCTCTCGCTGGCTCAGGCGCGTGTCGAGGCGAGGCGAAGAGGCGGTAAAGTGGAGGGGACACATCAGATATGCATTAAATGCATCTTGTCCCGTAATAGCTAGCGATAAGCTTAACCACAGTACCCCGATGCCACCTCCTGTGTGCCACTATGGCGATCCCCTTGCCTATAAAAGGATACCCAAGGCATCCAGGAGGAGGATTCGGACTTTTGGACAAGTTACGCTCATGGTAGCTGGTTCAAGAACCTCAAGAACACAGATATACACATTCAAGCAGGACTAGGGTATTACGCATCTCTGAGGCCCGAACCTGGGTAAACGACCCGCGTACTTGTACTGGCTGCTGATCCTGCTCTCCTCACCACCCAGCGCACCGCAACCGCAGTAGGGATTCTTATGATCCCATAGGTGTCGTTTCCAACCGACATCTTTGGCGTGCCAGGCAGGGGGTGCAGTAGTGAGCATCTGGTTTAGCAGCTAGTAGGACAGTTCTTCGTCGCCATGGCTCCCAAGAAGAAGACGACCATGATGATCGGTTCGTCCGGGACCGGACTGCCTGTACCGGTGAGGACCAGTAGCGGGCCAGTTGCGGAGAGAACCCGTGGTGCAACCCGCGAACATCCACATCACCCTAGCAGTCCGGGCCTGGTGAGCGGCGTCGTTCGTCCGCCAGGCAACGAGCCACACGTCGCGAACTCCAGAGACGGAGTTGGGCCCCCCGTAGGCGGCGCGGGGCCCTCCGGGGGCGTCGTCGTGCCACCAGCCGGCGGCGCGGTGACCTCCAAGACACCAACACTGGCGCCTACGACGCGCTTTTCTCAGGTCGTGCGCGATGAGCAGCGCCGCCCCGCTGGTGACCCTGGGTGCCGCCCTGGGAAGAGCCCCGTGCGCCCTTCACGTGACGAGGAGGGCCAGCATGCGCGCCGAGGTGTTGGCGGGGGTGGCAGACGGCCGCAGGGCCATGATGGAGCTTCTTCTGACATAGTTAGAAGTCGAAGCGCATCATGGTCCATGCATCTTTCGCCGCCGCCCACACCAGCAGAAGCCCTAGTGCGCGTAGCTGCTCCTCGACTTTCCTCCCGCTTCGGAGAAGCTCGGCGAATGGAGAGCCACCATCCGGAGCCTCGTTGGCATCACCAACAAAGATTAATTGCGACCGGCGAGGCTCGTGGGCCGTCGCTCCGTCGAGCCAACGCATGCCGGCGGTGGACGGGCCGGAGACGATGCAGCCACGGTACGCTCCCCTCCTTCACACCAGCCACCGCAGATGTCGATCCGTCACGACGACGCTCGTGATGATATCTCCATAGCATCGTCCGATCCATGAACCCACCGTGATCAACGTCAAGTTCTTCGAGAGCGAGCTCATGAAGACGCTCAAACCACCATCGAGCGTCGACGTGATTCGCGTCACCAGTCGGATAGGCGGGCAGGACCCACTATGGACCACCCAGCACCGGGGGGCTACGGTGGCCTACCCTATGACGTGGGCTGTCTGGCCTTCACCCATGACCTGCGGCAGTTCCAGTGGCCCTCCCACCACACGTTCAAGCCCGATGTTGGCGAGAAGTACAATGACAAGACTCACCCGTCGAAGTTCCTCAGCATCTACACTATCGCGATGCAAGCTGCTGGGGCTCGCAATGATAAGGTGCTTGCCAATTACTTTCTGTTGGCACTCAAGCCCAATGTTATGTCATGGTTGATGCACTTGCCGGTGGACTCCATTTCTTCTTGGGAGGATCTGTGCCATGAGTTTGTTGGCGCCTTTACTGGAGGCCACCAAGCTCATGGCCAGGCGAGCGACTTGCATATTATCCCCCAGAAGGAAGGAGAAAACTTGCGCAAGTACATCCAAAGGTTCAGCCGAGTGCAGTACAACATTCCAGACGTTCATCCTGCTGCCGTGATCAGTGCATTCCATCAGAATGTGCGCAACCGCAAGATGCGTGAGGAGCTGGCGATGAACAAGGTCAAGGATGTGGCCGAGCTTTATGTTATGCGCTCGAGCTGAAGAGGGGAGGAAGTACCCCGGTGAAGACGCCGGCGCGGAAACCGACTCCACAGATGACACCACCACCCCGGCAAAGAAGGGCCGACGCCATAACAGGAAGCGCAAGGGCAAGACCGTGCTTGCCGTCGAGGGGTACGACAACACTGGCGCCACCAAGAAGGCCAACACTAGTAGAAAAAGGGCCTACAGTCCCGGTTGGTGAGGGCCTTTAGTCCCGGTTCATGAACCGGGACTAAAGGGTCGGTACTAATGCCCTGACCCTTTAGTCCCGGTTCAATCCAGAACCGGGACAGATGGGCCTCCACGTGGCCTGTCCGCTGAGCCCAGGCAGGAGGGCCTTTGGTCCCGGTTGGTGGCACCAACCGGGACCAATAGGCATCCACGCGTCAGCATTTCTGTGGCTGGGGTTTTTGTTTTTTTTTGAAAAGGGGGGGGGTTTGGGGGTTTTGGGGGGTTAATTTAGGTGTTTCATATATTGTGCTATAGCTAGCTAATTAATAGAGAGAAGTGTCCTCTCTTTTGTCCGTGCTTGGTCGACGCTACGTACCATACATACGTATAGAGAGGACTAGCTAGACACGCTAGCTAGCTAGTAAGCAAACAGAAGATCGTCATGAACATATATGCATACAGAGAGAAGTGATATCGACCACCTCTCCTTCTCCGAGAGATTGGTCGAACAACAAGTTCTCGTATATCTATCCGACACTACCGGCTACATATATACAATAATTATCTTTTACAAATATATAATCTCCTAAAATACGGACGCGTGGTCCACATAGTATTCTCCGTCTTCAGCGATCACGTGGTCAAGAAAGAATGCCGCCAATTCCTCTTGAATTGCTCGCATGCGATCTGGTGCTAGGAGTTCATCCCGCATCCGAAACATCTAATTTTAAGAAGGGGGTCAATACATATATATATATATGAATGAATGAAACTCAACACAAATGATGGTAATAAAATAAAATTGTGAATATTGTTATTTACGCACTTCATATTGTTTGTCGGAGTAGCCCCGCTCACAGGTCGTGTGGCGGATGGACTCGCAAATGTAGTATCCACAGAAATCATTCCCTTGTTCCTGCCACAACCACTTTACAAGAAATAGAGGTCAATCAAACTGATAATTAGCAAGCATGCTAAATGGTATTGATGAAACTAGCGCTTGAATCACTAGGAGATGCCTGGAATATGCTACTATATAGTACTTACTTTCGGGTGCCTAAATTGCAGCTTCTTCGGTAGTCCCGGAGCTTTTTTGGTGAATTTTCTCCAAGCCCTGCCATACAAAGAAAACAATTACTTGATATCAGAAATGAACAAAGTTGCTGATATGGTGGATAATGATCGATTTAACTTACTTCTCGAGCATTTCAGTCATGTCCGCATACTCCTTGGGATCTTTTCACTTGGAGTCTAAGACAGTTACTACTCCCTTCTCAAGCTTAATCTCTAGGAGAATATAGTGGTAGCTGCGCACACATGCATAACTCATCAATATTACATTACTATAACCTGGACTAATAAGGAAACCGAATATGCCACAAGACAGTAACACTCACTTGAAGTTGTAAGGAAAGAGTATTATATCTTTGTGTTCATTTATTTCCAACGATCGTAGCAAGTTGGCCTCGGTTTCTTGGGCACGATATTGAACCTCAGTTGCATCTATGAGATACGTGTTAATGAACCCAATATCTCCCACTTGTCTTTTCTTCAATTCGGCGATCTTCAATCTGCATAATATAGTGAGGATAATTATAAATACATGCAATGAAAGGGCTGAGTTATATAGAGAGACTTAATGACGGAAGTAGTACTACTTACAGACAGTAGGAGGTGACCGTTGCTTTATCGATGGCCAATTGATTGAAAAACTGATAGAACTCCTCAAATGGAATAGGCAACAGTTCAATTCCAAGGAGGTCATGCTCCTTTTTAACTCTCACATACAAAGTACTCCTCCCCTCAGACTCTTTGCAGGTTTTCATGTACCAATCATGCAATCTTTGCATCATTGTTGATAGAGAACTTTCATCTTTGACGAGAGGCTTCCCGTACTCGTATCTTTGTATCTGCACCTCCAAGATATCATAATGTACATCGTCGGGCAGGTAATCTGCAGGATTGCCATAACCGGGCACCATCCTCGGATCGACGATGTCGCTAGCAGGCACCTTTAGCGGGGGGCACGATTGCTTCGCTTGTTCACCGAGCTGGGCAATTTGTTTCCCAGCTTGTCGTTCTTTCATCCTTTAATCACTTTTAGTACTTCCCGACCTCTCCGCTTTGGCAAATGCCTTTCCAATAATGCGCTCATAGTTGCCTTTCGGCGGAGACTTGGGTGGTTTTGTCAGGGCAGCCAGAGTGCGCTTCGCTTTCACCGGATCTACCTTCTCCTCCGGAGGTGGATGTCTCTTTGCTTTCAACCCTTGAAACCAGTCATCCACTTCGGTCTGCGCGATCTTCGCGTTTTCCTCCTCGCTCCTCTCGTACGGTAACTTCTCTGGAGTCTTCAGAGAAGGACCGAATCTGTATCTCCTCCCGCCTTTGGCTGTACTGCTAGACGCCGGCAGAGTAGACGGAGCGGATGTCTTCTTTCCTTGCTTACGAGGCGGAGGAGAAGGACTGCGACGCGCCGGAGCAGCCGGAGCGGCGGCGGGTCTCTTCCGCCCTTGCTGACGAGGCGGAGAAGGAGGAGGCTGGCTGCTCGGGCGCGCCGGCGCAGGCGGAGAAGGAGGCGGAGTGCCGCCACGCGCCGGAGAAGGAGCCGGCCGAGTGCCCTGATCGTCACTCGCCGGAGGAGGAGGCGGTGGAGGAGGCGGAGTGCCCTGACTCGCCGGAGGAGGAGGAGGAGGCGGAGGCGTCCAGTTCGGAAGGTTGATGAGATCCTTCCGCCATAGGCATGGAGTCTTCAGAGCAGAACCCAGCCGATACTCCCCTTCACCGGTAGGGTGGTCAAGCCGGAGGTCCTCAAATCCCTCCGTTATTTCATCGACCATCACCTTAGCATATCCTTCTGGAATCGGCCGGCAGTGAAAAGTTGAGTCGGGTTTAGTAGGATAAACAGAGCCAACAGCCGCCTTGACCTTCAAATTGCTCCATTGCGCCATAAGGTGGCAATTTTCAGCATCCGTGATAGCATCCACGGGATAGCTGGCAGGAGCCGTCAAGGCATGCTCTGGCTGAAGCAGCTCGGTGGAAGCCACGCTGCTTCTCCGCTGAGATGGCGGGGTAGCTTCGGGGGAAGCTTCGGCAGGTCGTTTGCTGCGATCTGCTTCTCGTTCCTCTAGCCCCATTACCCTTTCGTGCAGCGCCTGCAGTTGGCTCTGCTCCAGTTTCTTCCTCCTCTCCTGGGTTTTGTAACCCCCTGCGTCCGGAAATCCAGCCTTCCACGAAACGGAGCCTGGCGTGCCTCGTGTCCGTCCAGGGTGCTCAGGATTGCCGAGGGCCATTGTGAGCTCGTCCTTCTCCCTGTCTGGAACGAACGTCCCTTGCTGCGCTGCTTCGATATATTGCTGAAGCCTCTTGACTGGTATGTCCAATTGTTCGTCCGTCCAAATGCACTTCCCTGTTATAGGGTCCAAGGATCCGCCGGCCCCAAAGAACCAAGTCCGGCAACGTTCTGGCCAGTTCATTGTCTCTGGTTCGATCCCTTTATCAAGCAGATCATTCTCAGCCTTGGCCCACTTAGGCCGGGCTACGAGGTAGCCACCTGACCCCGTGCGATGGTGAAGCTTCTTCTTCTCAGCATTTCTCTTGTTTGTCGCCGACATCTTTTTACTCTTTTCCGATGTCTTGTGGGCCACAAATGCGGGCCAGTCATCTCTGATCTTCTCATATTTGCCCATGAATTCTGGTGTCTCATTTTTTTCGACATACCTATTGAGGTCTTTCTTCCAATTCCTGAATAGGTCTGCCATCTTCCTCAGAGCAAAAGACTTGATTAATGGCTCTATAACTGGCTTCTCCGGATCATCCTCCGGCGGTAGGGTGAAATTTGACTTCAGCTCAGTCCAAAGATTCTTTTTCTGCATCTCATTGACATAAGACACCTCAGGGTCTTCGTTCTTAGGCTTATACCATTGCTGGATGCTGATCGGGATCTTGTCCCTAACCAGAACCCCGCACTGAGCAACAAATGCCTTCTTTGTCCGGTAGGGTTCAATCGGTTGGCCGTCGCGCGCGATTTGTATGATCTCAAACTTTTCATCCGAGCTCAACTTTTTCTTCGGGCCTCGTCTCTTTACCGAAGTTGTGCTCGATCCGGAGGGCTAGAAAAAAGAACAAAGACGAGAGTTAATTAATATGTGTACATACCAAAACAATGAATGCATCAATTAGCTAGTCAGCACAGGCTTAACTAATATATATACCTGGCCGGACTCGGTTTGGTGATCACCGGAGCCGTCCTCACGGTCTACTTCTTCACCCTCTCCTTCTTGCACCGGCATTGGGTCATCGGAGCCATGTAAATCATAGCCAGCTGCTTCTTCACCCTCTCCTTCCAGACCATCGTTGTCGTTGAGAAACATCAACGAGGAGACGGCATCACTTCCTTGTGCGATTATGTCCCTCAACAACGCTTCTTGTGCTTCGTCTCGGGGGGTGTCCATAGTTTCTACAAATATTTACAACATGGCAATTATTATTCAAACATGACAGATATGGATATATTAGTGGCAAACGTAGAACTAGCTAGCTAATCACAATAAGGAATCATATTAGTGGCCTCGACGCTGCTTCTCTAGGGTTTGGGGTGGCCTCGACAACGCTTCAAGGGTTAGGGGGTGGCCTCGAGAACGCTTCAAGCTAGGAGGGGGTAATATCGACCCCCCCCACGTGTTGAAGCTATCGGGAGGGGGTCGGCGTTGAACACTACATCTATGTCCCACAAGTGACGTGGGCATCGACGCCCGCGGTAGGGTAGAGGGTCGTGGATCGCCGAGCGGTCGAGGGTCAAGGGGTCGAGGATCGCCGAGGGGTCGGGAGGTTGCCTAGTGTCAAAGGATTCAACAAAACCATGTCTTCATCATTAGGCGAAAGTAACAGGTGCATGATGGTACGAAGCTCTCCAAAGTTATTTTGGAACGGAGTCCCAGATAGGATAATTCGCTTTTTGGTACAAAGTTCAGCAAGAACCTTCCGAATATCGTTATTTGGAAGGCCTTTGCTGAAATTCGTACAAAAAGGCAAATTATCCTATCCGGGACTCCATTCCAGAATAACTTTGGAGGACTACCATCATGCCATGGTTACTTCCGGCTAATGATGAAGCCATGGATTTCTTCAATACTTTGACACTATAGGAACCCTCGACCCTGAAACCTTCGACCCTTGACCCCTTAACGACCCTCGACCCTGAAACCTTCGACCCTTGACCCCTTAACGACCCTCGACCCTGAAACCTTCGACCCTTGACCCCTTAACGACCCTCGACCCTCTACCCTAGTTCCCTACCCTCGACCCCTCGGTGATCCTCGACACCCTCGTTATATCGACAACGAAGCAACATACATATACATGGGAAAATAATGTTATCGGGGAGGGGTATCGGTACCCCCCCTCGTGTCAAAGTTTCTTCTTTCTCCTCTATTCCTTTCTTTCTTCTTCTCCTCTTCTTTTTCTTCTTATCCCTCGAGAAAGGAAAATAAGGAAAAAGGAAGAAAAGAGGAAGAAGGAAGAAGGAAGAAGAAGAAGAAAAAGAAGAAAAAAAAAAGAGGAGTAGAAGAAAAGAATAGAGGAGAAGAAGAAAAAATAGAATTTTTTCTATTTTTTCTTCTTCTCCTCTATTCCTTTCTTCTTCTCCTCTTCTTTTTCTTCTTTTTCTTCTTCTTATTATTTATTTCTCCTCCTCTCCCCTCTTCTTCTCCTTTCTTCCCTCTTCTTATTTCCTTTTTCCTCTCATTCTTTTTCTTCTTCTTCCTTCTAAAAAATACATGAAGTAGTATTGCCTAATTCATTGTTCATATGAATATACAAACATTTGCATATTTACACTAATTAATATCACCAAAAAAATCTATGAACAGAAAAAAATCCTAATTTTTCTAAAAAACTATCTTTTGCATTGTTCACATACACATATACATTATAGCCACATACACATATACATCACATATGAACAAAAAAATAAAACATAAAAAATAGAGCATAAAAATAAAAAAAGAGCTTAAATTAAAGAGCCGGGCGGCGGCTCACAGCGCGGGGGCAGGCGAGGGCGCCGGCGCGCAGGGCGGGACGGGGCAGGGGGGCAGGGCGACGGCGACGAGGAGCGGGCGGCGACGGCGAGCCCGTAGCAGGGGAGCTCGAGGCGACGGCGGGGGCGGTGCGCGAGGGCGCCGGCGCGGGGGAGGGACGGGGCAGGGGCAGGGCGACGACGAGCACGGGGCAGGGGCGCGGGGCGACGGCGACGGCGAGCACGGGGCAGGGGCGCGGGGCGACGGCGACGGCGAGCACGGGCAGCCTGACGACGTTGTCGGAGCGAGCTCGGGCAGCCTGGCGGCGTCGTCGGGGCGGGGAACTGGCGATGAAATCTGAAAAAACGCCAAGTCTTTGCTTATATAGAAAAGGCTTTGGTCCCGGTTCGTGGCACGATCCGGGACTAATGCCCCCCTTTAGTCCCGGTTGGTGCCACCAACCGGGACCAAAGGCCAATTTTCAGCAGCCCAAAGGGCGGGAAGCGGCGGCCTTTGGTCCCGGTTGGTGGCACCAACCGGGACTAAAGGGGGCATTAGTCCCGGGTCGTGGCACGAACCGGGACTAATGCACCCCTTTAGTCCCGGTTGGTGCCACCAACCGGGACCAAAGGCCTGTGCTGCCCCGAACCTAATATTTAGTCCCACCTCGCTAGTTGAGAGGGAGGCGCACCTGTTTATAAGGTGCGGTGCGCCTTCCCTCTCGAGCTCCTCTCTTAAGCAGGCTTTCGGGCCTATCCCTGTAATCTATGCCTGTGGGCCTACTGGGCCTCCTGCGGGCCTGAATCCTGGCCCATGGTAGGGTTTCTAGTCGTATTCAGGCCGTGGGGGCCCAGTAGGTGGCACTTTTTTCCAGTTTTTTGTTTTGTTTTCTGCATTATTTATTTTCTTTTGTTTTTTCTTTATTTTTTAATTCTTTTTGCTTTTAGTTTTAGAAAAATTATAAACTTTCTGTTAGTGCCATTAGTTTTCAAATTTGAAAACACTTTTTTTGTTTTCTTTGTTGCTTTATTCATTTTATTTTGTTTCTACTTACAACAAAATACTTATTGTTGCTATTTTTATTTTTTTCCAGTTTTTTTGTTTTGTTCTCTACATTATTTATTTTCTTTTGTTTTTTGCTTTATTTTTTAATTCTTTTTGCTTTTAGTTTTAGAAAAATTATAAACTTTCTGTTAGTGCCATTAGTTTTCAAATTTGAAAACACTTTTTTTGTTTTCTTTGTTGCTTTATTCATTTTATTTTGTTTCTACTTACAATAAAATACTCATTGTTGCTATTTTTATTTTTTTCCAGTTTTTTTGTTTTGTTTTCTGCATTAATTATTTTCTTTTGGTTTTTTGCTTTATTTTTTAATTCTTTTTGCTTTTAGGTCAGCAAAATTATAAACTTTCTTTTTGTGCCGTTAGTTTTCTTTGAAATTTGTGTGAATCACAAGTTTGTGAGCTCAAGAAGGCGTGTAGAGGGACGGGCTTATAAACCGGTGTGAGCACCCTTCGGTTGCGAGGTTTTCAAATTCATAGTTTTCAAATGAACTCTGAAAAAGTTGCCATAGCATGTGCATGTACAAAACGGACAATGGTATCATACTCGTCTGTTACAAAGTTGGCATGGTATCATCATATATAATAGTTGCGGGAGAAAGTCTTCACTTTTTCTTCGCTTGTGTCGTTTGCTTATTGCGCCGTAACCATGGATAATCTTCATCGTTTATCAGGATGCTTGGGTCAGCCTTGACTTTGAAGGGGGGAATTTCATGAAACTTTTCATACTCTTCAGACATGTCCGTCTTGCCCTCCACTCCTAGGATGTCCCTTTTTGCTGAAAGAACTATGTGGCGCTTTGGCTCATTGTATGATGTATTCGCTTCCTTATCTTTTCTTTTCCTCGGTCTGGTAGACATGTCCTTCACATAGATAACCTGTGCCACATCATTGGCTAGGACGAACGGTTCGTCAGTGTACCCAAGATTTTTCAGATCCACTGTTGTCATTCCGTACTGTGGGTCTACCTGTACCCCGCCTCCTGACAGATTGACCCACTTGCACTTAAACAAAGGGACCTTAAAATCTACTCCGTAGTCAAGTTCCCATATGTCTACTATGTAACCATAATATGTGTCATTTCCATTGTCGGTTGCTGCATCAAAGCGGACACCGCTGTTTTGGTTGGTGCTCTTTTCATCTTGGTCAATCGTGTAAAATGTATTCCCATTTATCTCGTATCCTTTCCAAATCATTACAGTCGAAGATGGTCCCCTGGACAACAAGTACAGCTCATCACAAACAGTGCTGTCACCTCTGAGACGTGTTTCCAACCAACTGCTGAAAGTCCTGATGTGTTCACATGTAATCCAGTCGTCGCACTGCTCCGGGTGTTTGGAGCGCAGACTGTTCTTGTGTTCATCGACATACGGGGTCACCAAGGTAGAGTTCTGTAGAACTGTGTAGTGTGCTTGAGACCAAGAATATCCGTCCCTGCATATTATTGAGTCCCTTCCAAGCGTGCCTTTTCCAGTCAGTCTCCCCTCATACCGCGATTTAGGGAGACCTATCTTCTTAAGGCCAGGAATGGTCAACACAAAACCCGATGACATCCTCTGTTTGATGGCCCATGGAGATGCTTCCTTATGGCCTAGCGCGGTTACGAACATATTTCTTTAGGACTCCCATGAACCTCTTAAAGGGGTACATATTGTGTAGAAATACGGGCCACAGAATGACAATCTCGTCGACTAGATGAACTAGGACGTGCGTCATGATATTGAAGAAGGATGGTGGGAACACCAGCTCGAAACTGACAAGACATTGCACCACATCACTCCTTAGCGTTGGTACGATTTCTGGATCGATCACCTTCTGAGATATTGCATTGAGGAATGCACATAGCTTCACAATGGCTAATCGGACGTTTTCCGGTAGAAGCCCCCTCAATGCAACCGAAAGCAGTTGCGTCATAATCACGTGGCAGTCATGAGACTTTAGGTTCTGGAACTTTTTCTCTGGCATATTTATTATTCCCTTTATATTCGACGAGAAGCCAGTCGGGACCTTCATACTGAGCAGGCATTGAAAGAATATTTATTTCTCTTCTTTTGTACGAGCGTAGCTGGCAGGACCTTCATACTGCTTCGGAGGCATGCCCTCTTTTTCGTGCAAGCGTTGCAGGTCCTCTCGTGCCTCAGGTGTATCTTTTGTCTTCCCATACATGCCCAAGAAGCCTAGCAGGTTCACGCAAAGGTTCTTCGTCACGTGCATCACATCGATCGAAGAGCGGACCTCTAGGTCTTTCCAGTAGGGTAGGTCCCAAAATATAGATTTCTTCTTCCACATGGGTGCGTGATTCTCAGCGTCATTCGGAACAGCTAGTCCGCCGGGACCCTTTCCAAAGATTACGTGTAAATCATTGACCATAGCAAGTACGTGATCACTGGTACACATGGCGGGCTTCTTCCGGTGATCTGCCTCGCCTTTGAAATGCTTGCCTTTCTTTCGACATTGATGATTGGTCGGAAGAAATCGACGATGGCCCAGGTACACATTCTTCCTGCAGCTTCCCAGGTATATACTATCAGTGTGAAGTAAACAGTGCGTGCATGCGTGGTATCCCTTGTTTGTCTGTCCTGAAAGGTTACTGAGAGTGGGCCAATCGTTGATGGTCACGAACAACAACGCCTTTAGGTCAAATTCCTCCTTTTTGTGCTCATCCCACGTACGTACACCGTTTCCATTCCACAGCTGTAAAAGTTCTTCAACTAATGGCCTTAGGTACACATCAATGTCGTTGCCGGGTTGCTTAGGGCCTTGGATGAGAACTGGCATCATAATGAACTTCCGCTTCATGCACATCCAAGGAGGAAGGTTATACATACATAGAGTCACGGGCCAGGTGCTGTGATTGCTGCTCTGCTCCCCGAAAGGATTAATGCCATCCGCGCTTAAAGCAAACCATACGTTCCTTGGGTCCTTTGCAAACTCATCCCAGTACTTTCTCTCAATTTTTCTCCACTGCGACCCGTCAGCGGGTGCTCTCAACTTCCCGTCTTTCTTACGGTCCTCACTGTGCCATCGCATCAACTTGGCATGCTCTCCGTTTCTGAACAGACGTTTCAACCGTGGTATTATAGGAGCATACCACATCACCTTCGCAGGAACCCTCTTCCTGGGAGGCTCGCCGTCAACATCACCAGGGTCATCTCGTCTGATCTTATACCGCAATGCACCGCATACCGGGCATGCGTTCAGATCCTTGTAGGCACCGCGGTAGAGGATGCAGTCATTAGGGCATGCATGTATCTTCTCCACCTCCAATCCTAGAGGGCATACGACCTTCTTTGCTGCGTATGTACTGTCGGGCAATTCGTTATCCTTTGGAAGCTTCTTCTTCATTATTTTCAGTAGCTTCTCAAATCCTTTATCAGGCACAGCATTCTCTGCCTTCCACTGCAGCAATTCGAGTACGGTACCGAGCTTTGTGTTGCCATCTTCGCAATTGGGGTACAACCCCTTTTTGTGATCCTCTAACATGCGATCGAACTTCAGCTTATCTTTTTGACTTTCGCATTGTGTCCTTGCATCGACAATGACCAGGCGGAGATCATCATCGTCGGGCACATCGTCTGGTTCCTCTTGATCTTCAGCAGCTTCGCCCGTTGCAGCACCATCGTGCACATCGTCTGGTGCATCTTGATGTTCAGTAGCATCACCGTATTCAGGGGGCACATAGTTGTCATCGTACTCTTCTTCCTCGCCGTCTTCCATCATAACCCCTATTTCTCCGTGCCTCGTCCAAACATTATAGTGTGGCATGAAACCCTTGTAAAGCAGGTGGGTGTGAAGGATTTTCCGGTCAGAGTAAGATTTCGTATTCCCACATATAGGGCATGGACAACACATAAAACCATTCTGCTTGTTTGCCTCAGCCACTTCGAGAAAATCATGCACGCCCTTAATGTATTCGGAGATGTGTCTTGAACCGTACATCCATTGCCGGTTCATCTGCGTGCATTTTATATAATTAAGTGTGTCAAAAATCATTACAGAACATCATGAATAGATAATTAAGTGACCAAATTAATAGAAGTTCATCATCACATAAAAACCAAAGTACATACATAGTTCTCATCTAACAACATAAAGCTCTGCAGAGCATCTAAATTAATTAAACCATACATTGAAACTATGTAAAAAATTTCAATGCGAAAACAAATGCGATCATAATCGCAACCAAGGTAACAACTGATCCAACGGCATAATGATACCAAGCCTCGGTATGAATGGAATATTTTCTAATCTTTCTCATCTTCAAGCGCATTGCATCCATCTTGATCTTGTGATCATCGACGACATCCGCAACATGCAACTCCAATATCATCTTCTCCTCCTCAAGTTTTTTTATTTTTTCCTTCAAGAAATTGTTTTCTTCTTAAACTAAATTTAACCTCTCGACAATAGGGTCGGTTGGAATTTCCGGTTCAACAACCTCCTAGATAAATAAAATCTATGTCACGTTGGTCGGCATAATTTTCATAAACAATAAATGAACCAATAGTTATGAAAAGATAATATATACCACATCCGAATCATAGACAGGACGAGGGCCGACGGGGGCGGATACCAAAACCATCGCACTATATAAGATGCAATAATAAAAGTAAGAAAATAATACAAGTATCTATCTAAACAAACAACTAATAATATTTTTCCTTTCAGAAAGAAGATAAGAACAAGAGGCTCACCACGGTGGTGCCGGCGATGAGATCGGCGCGGGTGATCGACGGCGATGAAGACGGGGACGGGGCGTGACGGACCGCTAAACCTAGATAAATATTGAGGAAATGGAGCTTGGCGGTCGAGCTTGGAGAGGAGAAACCTTAAGTAGTGTGGCTCGGGCATTCCATCGAGCACCTTGTGTGCATAGGAGGTGAGCTAGAGCACCACCAAGCCCTCTCCCCCTCGGCCAGAAAAAACAGAGCAGTGTGCTCTGCTCTTGCGCGAGGGGCTATATATAGGCAGCACTCTTGGTCCCGGTTGGTGGCATGAACCGGGACTAAAGGTAACCCTTTGGTCCCGGTTCATGCCACCAACCGGGACCAATAATGGTGGGCCAGGAGCCAGGACCATTGGTCCCGGTTCGTCCCACCAATTGGTACCAAAAGGTCCGGACGAACCGGGACCAATGGCCCACGTGGCCCAGCCGGCCCCCTAGGCTCACGAACCGGGGCAAATAGCTCCATTGGTCCCGGTTCTGGATTGAACCGGGACTAATGGGCTGAACTGGCCTGGGCCATTGCCCCCTTTTCTACTAGTGCAAGGCAAGCGACCCTGACAAGGAAGTTACCGGGTGTGTCGCTTGCTGGGCCTTGGCGGCTGCCGACAAGCCAGGGGGCTCCGACAAGCAGTATTGCAAGATCCACCGCACCAAGCCACAACCTCCGGAACTGCTGGCAAGTTGAGCTGCTCGCTAAGAAGCAGAAAGCCGAGTATGAGCGGCGGGACAAGGAAAGGGCCAAGAGGGTGATGATGGATCCGGCAAAAAACGTGGCGCCCAAGGAGGCCGCCGCGACAAAGATAATCAGCAGGAGAGGCTCGCCCGGGGCCGCGACAAGAAGCAGGAAGACGATGATCACAACGAGGATGATGAGTCCGGTGACCATGAGTTCCAGAAAGCTACAGAGGCCATGTGCGTCGATGGTGGCGCCTCGCTGCATACATCCCACCACCAGCTCAAGCAGTGGGCGCGTGAGATTACAGCAGTGGAGCCGTCGATCGACGCACGGAAGCCGCTGAATTGGTCCAGCACGCCTATCATCTTCGACACCGAGGACCACCCTGACCGCACTACTGCGGTCGGGTGCTTGCCGTTGTTGGTCTCACAATCAATCTGCAACCTCAAGGTGACGAAGATGCTGGTTGACGGCGGGGCCGGTCTGAACTTGATCTCGCCTGTTGTGATTAAGAGGCTGCAGATCCCTGATGGAGACCTCGAGGAGACGGGCACGTTCCAAGGGGTCAATCCGGGGAGGAGCCAGCCGAAGGAAAAGGTCACGCTGCCCGTGACATTTGGAGGCGAGTTGAACTACAGGACAAAGAGGATTGTCTTCGATGTAGCCGAGATCCCCTTGCCTTACAACGGGAATCTCAGCCGCTCGGCGGTAGCTAAGTTCATGGAAGCTTCTCACTACACCTACAACACGCTGAAGATGCTCGGGCCGATGAACATCATCACCATCCCCTCCGACAAGAAAGATGCATTGATTTGCACTGACCAACTCTACCGGGAGGCAGTCGCAGCAGCTGCCGCTAAGGCACCTGCTCTTGCCGATGAAACCCCGGGAGGAAAGAAGACCGACGAGACCCCTCGCACCCACTCCGGCAAGCGCACCTCTTCGGGGTGTTGCGCTCTCGTCGAGGACGTGCTAGGGAGCTCCACCAGCAAGAGCAAGAAGTCCAGAGCTGCACCACCAGAGACCAAGAAGGTGTCCGTCAAGGAGGACGTCATGGGAGGGGCTTTTACCATAAGCTCCACCCTTGACGGCAAATAGGAAAGCGAGCTCGTCACTTTCCTGTGGGAGAATGTTGATGTGTTTGCATGGCAAGCGCCCGACATCCCCGGTGTTCCCAGGAAAGTGATTGAGCACCATCTTGTTGTCTGTCCTCATGCACGGTTCGTCAAGCAGAAGGTTAGGAAGCAAGCTCTGGAGAGGCAGGAGTTCATCACGGAGGAGATCAGAAAACTAGAGGCGGCAGGCTTGGTAAGAGGGGTGCTCCATCCAACCTGGCTGGCCAATCCGATAGTGGTGCGCAAGGCAAACAGAAAGTGGAGGCTGTGTATTGATTACACAGACATCAATAAAGCTTGTCCAAAGGATCCCTTCCCGTTACCGCGCATCGACCAGATTGTTGACTCCACGGCCGGGTGTGACCTGCTATCATTCCTCGACGCCTACTCAGGGTACCATCAGATCTTCATGACAAGAGAAGATGAGGATAAGGCAGCATTCATCACCCCATATGGTACGTATTGCTTTTTATGGATGCCTTTCGGGTTGAAGAGTGCTGGCTCGACATTTGCAAGAGCAGTCCAAATTGGTTTGAGCCCCATCTACATAGAAATATGGAAGCTTATATGGATGACATAGTGGTCAAAACCAAGTACAAGGCAACACTTGTGCAAGATCTGGAGGAAAAATTTGCAAACCTGCGTAAGATCAACCTCAAGTCGAATCCCGAGAAGTGTGTCTTCGGTGTTCCGTCTGGCAAGCTTCTCGGGTTCTTTGTGTCGCAGCGTGGGATTGAGGCAAACCCAGACAAGATCAAGGTCATCGAGCAGATTGAGGCACCTAAGCGGATCAAAGACGTGCGTCGGCTCGCTGGCTGTGTTGCCGCAATGATCAGATTCATCTCACTTTGTGATGTCTCAAGAGATGCAACCTGGACGAGAACCTCCTTGGACAGATTGCGCAAGAGGTAAGCAGCAATTTGTTGATCCTGGACAAGCCAGGGGGCATAGGCAAGGTTGGGGATGACCTGATCCTTGCCGTCTTTGTCTTTGGTGGTGATGATCTTGGGAGGCTCCTCAATGGTGTTGTTGATGTAGCCATACAAGTCGGCGCCCATTAGCTGGGATCTTGCTTGGGCTTTCCAAAGGACATAATTCGTCCGGGTAAGTGGCTCAGAGGTGTTGTAGTTGAGGCTGGATTGGATGGGTGCAGCGGAGGTGGACATGGTGACGGGTTGGGTGGAGGGTTGAAGAAGAACTAGCTAGATGAGATGGAGGAGCCTGCTCTGTATACCATGTAAAGATTATGAAAGGGTCTCAACTCTCATACACGAGAGGCCGCAGGTTTATATTGATAGGGTGATCGATGGGTATCGATAGGTACAAGTCTTGGTGGAGATTGCCTAACCGAGAGGGGAGGTTACAGAGAGAATCGGGAGAAGAGATAGAATCAGTTTAAACAGGAGACCTATCTCTAACAAACTAAACATGAGATAAATCGCTACACATTGGGTGCGGCCATGCTGCAGCTGGCCCATGCCAAGTGACCAATGCGCCTCCTCCTTCTCTGTAACATATTGCATGTTTATAACACACTCAAGTGCCCAATAATGAGCCAGTACTAATCTGGTTACCAGTGCAATTGATTAACAGATGAACCGTAAAATAAGGATTTAATTGATAGTAATACATACCAGTCGACAGGCTTATATTAAGCTATAAACAACCATAAGCAAACATATATAACAACATCCGAATTATAGAGAGAACTATTGAGAAGAAGCAGAAGGTAACCGGGGAACAAAAGCTTGCTTCATTAAAGAGTACGATGAGTACATACAGGTGGATACAGAATGATGATTTGCCAAAGAGCATGACAACTACAGAATGACGACTACGAAAGGTCACCCAATAATATTAACCCATCAACGCGGATACTGGTTATTACAGAGAATGAACTACAGTAGCAGTCTTAATCAATTCTACAATGTACATTATTATCCGACCGAGAGAATAGTGTATCATAAAAGAAAGATGAACCTGCCGGCCGGCCGAACGACGAGCAGAAGCAACTCCCCTGTTGTTGGCTTGTTAATTCAAAGTATCAGTGAAATCACGAAAAGCGTAGACTAGGGTGGTTGGGATGCGTGCTGGCTGCTCTCTTCATGGCTGACTTCACGGCTTCAGCAATGCCAGCATCACCGCGAACAACAATGCATTTGACACTAGTGAGGCAAGGGAGGTTCTCAATTCCAAAGCCGAGAGAGTTAGCTTCAACCATGTGAAGCTCATTAAGCTCTAGTTTTTCAAGCTTTGGCATGGACCCTATCCCAAAAATCAGATCTGCTGGTTTAAAACATCTGCAATAAACAAAAATCTTCAAGAATCGGAACCCAACTTCACCATTGATTCTGAGCTTTTCGTTTGACTTTGTTTCATCATCCAGACACAGAACGAGTAGACTGGGTAAAGCCCCAAGGGAGCAGAGGTCGTCCTGCTTGAGCCCCTCCACAGCAAGGCGTAGCCGTTGGAGGTTTCTGAGGGAACCCACCCATGTCGGAACCTCTGAGAAGATCAGAAAATGGATAGAAAGGTACTCGAGGGTAGGCAGGCACAAAGATTCGTCATCTAAGAGGCCACTCTCATCCCGAATAATCAGGGAACGAATATTCTGGGTGCCAAGCTTACACATGGAGGAGATAATAGCTTTGTTGTGCTCCTTCCTAGCCATATTTGTGATCCCGAAATCAAACATAAGCTGCAGATTCCTCAAATTCATTAGTTGACCAAGGCCGCACATGAAGTCTAATGGCTGAATGGAGGCATTGACATATTTTAACGTCTCTAGTGCTTGCATCTTTGCAATCCCATCAGGAAATTTAACACCATCATGACCAACAAGTAGATGCATCAATTTTCTGAGATTAACAATAGATGCAGGTAATTCCTTTACAGAAGTCCCTCTTAGGTCCAGCACCTCTAAGCATCCTAAACTACCAATTTGTTCTGGGAGCTTGCTTATTTCTGCACCTTTGAGATTCAGGTACCTCAGCTGGAACAACCTCACTATATTTTCAAGATGATGATCTTCCAATTCGGAGCAATCCATCAAGTCAAGAACACGCAGATGTCTGAACTGCTCCAAAGAAGGGATTTCCAATAGACCTCTAACCACAATAAGTGATCGGACATGGGAAAACACGAGATCTGCTATCAATACTGCTGAATTTCCTGCCTCGACACCTTGTAGACAAAGTCGACGAACAACTTTGCCTTGGTTTCCAATTGTCGGAATGGGAACACCAAGTAAAGTAACAAAGTTCTCTTCTATGGACTTGGATATGATGAAATCAAGAATTGTGTCATGAACTCGACAACTCTTCACTATGCCATAGTCATTTGTCTCCCCAGGTTGGATCAAACCCCTATTGAGTAGTTCGTTAAAACACCTTTCTCCTAACTCATATGCCGTGTATCTACCCTCGCTATGAATGAATCCTTCAGCAATCCATCTTCTTATCAGGCCCTTCTTCTTGATAGTTGAATCTTCTAGATATGTGCTCAGATATAAGAGACATGTTTTTAGATAAAGAGGCAGATCAAAGTAACTAAGTGATAATATCTTCATCATTCCTTCGACGTTGGGATTCCTTTCAAGTGCACGACCAATTGAATCTTTCACTTGATTCCATAGAACTTCTGTTTTTTCTGTGTTAGCCAACAAACCAGATATAGCAATGATCGCCAAAGGTAACCCATGGCATTTTTTCATTATCTGCTCAGAAATTTCTTGAAGGTATGAAGGGCAATCTTCAATAGACTTGAATAACCTTCTGTGAAATAACTGTCTTGAGTGCACCATACCAAGAGCCCTTATATTGTAAATGCAGCCATTGAATGATGATAAACATGAATGAGCGACACTGTTTATACGAGTAGTGGTGATTATTCTACGGGTATAAGTTGTTGCTGGGAATGCACACTTAATAATATCCCACGTATCCACGTCCCATATATCGTCAACAACAACAAAGTACCTATACATGGACAAATAATATTAGCATAGCTGTAAAATAAAGTGTGTTGCATAGACATACAAAGAATAAATAGAACATGTTAACATTGAGAAAATGAAAAGGATAAAACACACAAGTGCTAAAAGGGCATATGTTACATAATTCATTTTGCACATCCATGTTAGTTTGTCGCATTACAAACACCAAGGGGTTAAACAATTGTTTAAAAAAGATGCACGACCAAAAAGATCAAGTCTGGACAATTATGTTGAAAGACCAGAGATGGATTAAAAGATGAATAATCATACGTAGGCGTTGTTCAGGTTGTCATGAGCAACAAAGCAATAATCTGGGTGTGGAGGGTCGTGCTATTCGTCACCCTGGGTGAGGAATAGTTATTCTTCACCCCCTCTCTATTTTCACATCAATGCACCATATTTTTATGTTTTGTAAATTTAGTCTTAGTTTATACGTAAAAAGAGAATGTAAGAAAATATATACTCGCCGTAAAAAATATTTTACGTTACGTAAAATTACGACTGCAAAAACATACATAATAGTGCGATTTTTCTGGTCTTATAACCTATATTTTTGTTTTCTTATACCAAATTTTACGTAGTAATTCAATATATATGTTACTATTTGTATTCCAAACGTAATTTATTTATGAAGCAATCGTAATATTACCTCGGGTGAAGAATAACTTATTCTGCCCCCTGGGTGATATATATATATTAGGCTACTGATTTAGGCTACTGAATATCGTATATATATATATATATATATATATATATATATATATATATATATATATATAGAGAGAGAGAGAGAGAGAGAGAGAGAGAGAGAGAAATGTATTTTCCCCTCTCCTAGGCTACTGATTTGGGCATCCTTCCCATTAAATAAATTAGGCTCACTTAACCTAGTAAACTATAGTTTTATATATATATTTTCTGGATGGCTACATTGCCGGTGATGTATGGCAGTGTAGGGCAACAATAGGGGTTGTTGCCTAGTGGATCTCAATGGAGCTAGTCTCAATAGACCAGTGTGGCGTTTGGTTGGCGGGACGAGAGAGAAGATGAAGAAGAGTGTATCAAGGCACGATGCTGGTCTGAAGAAAAAAGGGACCCAGAGAATGGAGTAGTGGAGGTAGGAAAAGGTGATATGTGTGACAACTTTCGTGGGTAACATGGATGCCACACTTGCAAAACCTGACATGAGATAAAGTGCACAGAAAATTATAATTCAGGATGTTAAGGGAGCTCAAGGAGAATTAGAAAGAAAAGTGAGCCAAGTTAGTACTGTCAGAAAATGTAGTGTTATGGGGCTCTACTCCCGACACAAACTTATGCCATATAATTACACAATAAAAGGGAGTAACGATGTGTCAATGTATTGAAGTCGTAGAATATCAAAGTAAAAGAAAAAAAAAATCATAAACGGAGGCTCCGAGGACATGGTTTTATTTGTACTCTCTCCATATGTTTTCTTCTTTTTCAGAACATCAATAGTCTCTATTACAAACATTTGACCAGTACTTTTTCTAACAACATATGGAGAACTGTGAACAAAGAATTATATGGAACTTTTTAACAAATTCCACTAGTATAATCTTCCTATGACATATCTAAGTAACTATTTTATACATTCAAAGATGACAAGTAGAAATGAAAATAATAATAAAGATAGAATGTACCTTTTGTCTGTTAGGAAATCAGTGATCTTGTTGATGAGTTGTTGTATACTCCCCCCTTCCGTACAACCATAATCTTTCTTAGCGACTTCACTGAGAATGGTTCTCAAGATATTCGTCACGTCTGGATTTCGTGAAACTGATACGAAAGCCCGACACTCGTATTGTCCTTTGAGCTCTTGATAGACTTGGTTTGCCAGAGTTGTCTTGCCCATACCTCCATATCCAACAATGGAGAATATCTTCAGTTGTTGTAGCTGTTGTTGCTGCACTGTTGAACGAACATACTCTTCTGTCAACAACTTGATTACCTCAGCCTTGGGTTCATCGATTCCAACAAGCTTTGAGGCATGCTCAAAGATAGCAAGAGCTCTAGGGTCAACGGTCGCATTGATAGTCTTGGAGAAGGTCTCACGACTCTTGTACCTTGCATTCCTGTCGCCCACCTCGATGATCTGTTTCTTCAGATCCTGAATCTCTCTGCCAATCCGACGGCGAGCCTTCATCTTCCCCAACTTCCCTAGTGAGCTCTTGATCTTATCAATGAAGCCATCTGGCTTTTCGTCTTTGTCACCGATGCTTTGCATGAAGTCATCGATGGCGTCTTCCATGTCATAGGACAGTTCCCGCACCTCATTCATCCAAACTTTATCCTGCACATTGGGATCCTCCTCCTCTGACATCTTGGTGAGAAAAGCCTCCATGGCGCCGAGCTCATGAGTAAGGGACCTGATCCCCTTGCGCACACCCTTGAACCGCTTGTACTCGTTGCCGAGCAGAACAACCAGCTTCCCCAGGACAGGTTTGAGGACCCCTGTGGCCACGGTAACAAGAGCCGTCTCCATGGCCATGCTAGCTGAGAGCTAGCTCAATTAATGCAGCGATAGTGTTCTCAATCTACAGCCTGACAAAAGCATTGATGTAAGTAAGCCTCTATGCCCGAGCATTATAAGAGTGAACAAGCTAGCTCCGAATCGCTACCGCGCCGGCCGCTGTGAGGCAGTGCAAGATTGAAGCAACGTAGTAGAGTAGAGATGGGGTCGTACATACCTACGTGGAGCCAGGATTTTTTCTTCGGTAGCAGCAACTCAGAGCCGGCTTGATCGGTAATGGTGTCCGTCGGATGCACTCACAATAAAAAGTTGATTATTTCCTCTTCTTCTCGTTGTGGATCTGAACCCTGCTGGAAAAGAATGGATTAATGGAGGTGAGGCTGAGCATGGCTGCACCGAACGAGCTACAGATCGACCCCGTGCCAACGAGAGGCGGCATATCAGAGAAGGAAGCGTTGGTACCTAGCGGGCTAGATCCACCGGGGGAGGAGAAGGAAGCTCGTGCAGCTTGAGCCAAGGGCGAGCAGTGGGCAGTGGAGCGACAAGGCAACGGGGTTCTGATCTGATTAGTTGGTGGGCAGGATAATACATAGTACGTACTATTTGAGTTAAGCAAAACGCGTGCCGTGCATGTTCATCCCATGTTGCTCCAAAAGTTCTCCCCACCCGGCGTTGCTAACAATTCATTAACCTAAAATAAGAGGAGAAAGGACGCCGAGTTGCATGCGCTTTCTCCATGTGGTTGTTAGTATTAAGTTAGTTCAAAAGGCATCGAAATGTGCAACCACGCGTATAAAGACCCAACCATTTGCCGACACGGGGTAATACAATTTCTGCCTGGTTTCAACAAAGTGTCCTGTTTACAGCCGAGCCAAGGTGGTCTCCAACGTTAACTCCTCTAGATCTGAGCCTGCTTAGGAGTATGTGCTTAAGGCTGGTCATAGTGGGGAGTAACTTAGACTAGTGTTATACTCCCTCCGTCCTTTAAAGAGTGTACATCCAACTTTCTTGGAAAGTCAAACTTTTTTATATTTGACCGTGTTTATATAATAATACATCAACATTTATGCCATCAAATTAATAGCATTAGATTCGTGATAAAATATACTTTTGTCATATACCTATTTGATTTCACAAATATTGATATATTTTTGCACAAATTTGGTCAATCTTTGAGATAGTTTGATCCTCCAACAAAGTTGGAAGTACACTCTTTAAAGGACGGAGGGAGTATGCATGACACTAGTCTAAGTTACTACCTTCATAATGCAAAGTAACATGATAGTAGTGTCATAGATGACTTTATTTGTTAGCTTGTAGACTCATCTTGTCTTGGGAAGCGCTATGTTACAGTAACATATTATGTAACCACCTCATACTAAATACTTGCCACATAAGCAAAAATTTCTTGGAGTGCGCTATGTTACTAGCTAAGTTACTCCTACTATGACTAGCCTAAGGCTGGTCATAGTGGGTAGTGTCATAGGTGTAGTAACATAGTTGCCTTCATTTATTACTTTGTAGACTCATTTTGCATTGGAAACCGCTATGTGATGATAACATATTATGTTACTCTATTTGCCTCTCTCCTCATTAACTACTTGCCACATCATCATTTTTGCTTATGTGGCATCTATGTTACTACCTATGTTACTCCCACTATGACCAGCCTAATAGTTAATACGCGCAAGACTGGTACTTACTCTATTGAGATAGAGTGAGCTGTCACTACAAATTGGACCCTTGTTATTGACAAAAGGAAGAAGCCACCAACCTTCCACCGTTCCGCGTAGTTGCTTGGTTATGTCCCGAGTATATGTAATAAAGCTGGGCCAAACGCCTGTTTCCCTAGAAAGAGGAAGAATCCTGGTAGTTGCTCGGATATTTCTCCGCTCTAGATGCCAAAGGAGCTGGTGGGTGTTAGCATACGTGCTTACTTATAACCAAGTTGTATGACAGTCATCTACATTTACAAAAAACCAAACATGTACTTTTTTAATAGGAAAAAAGAAAGATAAATGACTGGTATTGCTCATATTAGTACTTGTTCATTATACATACGCCTGTCCACTTGTCCGTGAACGAGAGTACATTGTCGTATCCTTTGTAAAACTTGACAGATTCGTGCGCTGTCATTAGTTATATAAACTTTAATTCAGACCATAACACAGATTAGCCATCCGTTGCTGTAGTACACATTAATCTATACGGATGCTGCATCGGGCATCAGTTGTGTTCAGAACTCCCTCTTGTAGTATTTTTAGTTTTTTTTCGTGAGAATCGTAATATTTTTAGTTGACAAGAACTTTGTATTTAGCCAGTTACATAACAATGTAAAACAACATCAGTTTAGACTATCTAATTAAGATGTTATCGTGGTTCGAGTGAAGCGGAACAACTGGAAATTAGATCCTGGATAAGTCTTCATACCTTACTTTGCATGCTAGCCCTATATTTTTCTTTCACCTGCATTTCTTCCATTCAATAAAATGTTTCAATTGAGACTATTATTATTTTCTTTCTGCTATCTACATATGCATCGATCATTATATCTTCTTTACCGAAAAAGGCTTTCGCCCCGCTTTATAAATAAAGAAAACCACCACAGCCACAAGGTATCGCAAATGTCCACCCAGACACACACACACATACAAAGTCACACCACTAAGAGTACAAAAGGGTTCTGCTGAGGGCACAACTCAACAAGTCCTGAAAACGAAAACAAAGGCGGATAACCCGTAACATCAGCTAAGAAGCTAATCCGGCTCTGGTGGTGGAGGAGGAAGCGGCGGCGCCAAGCGGAGAGCCATCTAGCGAAGGTCGGCGATGATGATGCTGATGGCGTCCTGGTCCTGGAGGTGGCTAAGCGGCCGCCAGAGCTGCAAGTACTCACACATTTTGTAAACAGCGTCGGTGGCACCTCGAAGAGGAACACGCTGGATGACAAGCTTACAATAGTTTCTTCATAGTTACAACAACACGCTTGAAAAAAGATACACAATAATAGAACAATAAAACTTTCAAATATGGCACAAGTACCAATTTTGTGTTACACAATCTACATGTTGCTGAAAATTATTGCTTGATGACAAATCTTGAAAAGCGTCGACACGTTACTTATACAATGGACTTGCGTTTACAATATATTTAGTGCAGAGAGAGAGAGAGAGAAGGAGAAGTATAAGGGAAGGGGAGGAGGGATTCATACCATCGCCTACGCAACGTCTGATCTCGAGCCGATACCGTCGCCTCCGCAACGTCTTCAACAGCCACTACGCCGGTTCGATCGTCACGTCTAGCCGATCATTACCGACTGCAGCCCATCGAGCGGTCCAGGCCTCCTGCCCGAAGTGTCTGACACCACCGACCGCCTCCGCGATCGCCGCCATGCCCCACCTTGCACCAACCGCACGTTCCATGGCACCCGTCGAGCATGATCCTCGTACCTCCGGATGATCTTCCGCATAGCCTCCTCGCAACCTTGCTCACGATACCACTTGTTAGAATAAAACGCTAATGCAAGATCATAGACGACACACCGAGGCACGATATTTGTTAACGAGGTTCACCGATATGGCTACATCCCTGGGGCATGACTACGGGCGCTCCTCCCCAAGATACCGCAACACCGGTCACCCGGGCGCCGGCACAAGACGTCGGCTCCTCCGCGTACCTGTTGCTATCAAGTTGTCATGGGTTACAACGTGTGGTGCCCCTTCGTATATAAGAGGCCTAGGATACAAGTGTCCGACTTCTAGTCAACTCGCACCTAACCACACTAATTACAACTCCAAGTCCACGTAACCCCTTGCGTACATAATATATTCGACACAAATATAACATCTTCTCCGCGTCGTCTATCTGGACGTGAAAGAGAATGGATTCACGGAGGTAAGCGCAACAGCCGTGCAGCAAACAAGCTACAGAGCGTCCCCAGTGCCGGCGCAGGAGGAGATCGAAGCAGGGAGGGAGCGAGGGGACGGTGCCGTACCTCGCGGGATGGATCCGGCCGCGGCTTGAACTCGGTTGTGGATCCAGGCGAGGAGAAGGGAGGTGGGAGGTGGGAGCTCTGGCGCCGGCGCCGCGAGACGGTCGGCGTGCCAGGTGAACAGTGGGTTATTTATTTCCTCGGCGCCGTCGATCTGGACCTGGAAGAGGATGGATTAACCAAGGTAAGCGCAAAAATCGCTGCACAGAACCGCGTGCCGGCGCCGGCGGCTTCATACAAGGAGATCGAAGGCGAAGCACGTAGGGCAAAGGGTGGTCGTAGTCGTACACGTATCTGGCTAGCACAGAATGGATCTGCCGCGGAGGAACCCAGCACCTGGCCCGGCGAGGAGAAGCTCAGGCGCCGGCGACGCGTGCACCGCGAGACGAGGGCAGCAGTGGAGTGAGAACTGAGAAGCGAGATGGGGATCCCCCAACGCGTAAACAACGACCGACCAGGAAGGGTGGTCATCGCCAAGTCGTCGTCGTGGTCTGGCACCCTCTCCCTCTCTCTGTTCCGTGGGCCCAAAACCACGTGGCCCAACAGAGTGTGTCGGCTCTCTCATGCGAAAAAAAAAAACAGACTTTTTAAATCTTTTTGGGCACCATCATTTTTGCATCTAATTTAGAGTACCACTTATTGAGAAGAAAAAAAGAAATTGCTACCCATAATTAACTTCATCTGAAGCAAGAAGTTTCTAGTACTCTCGAGCAAGATGCAGATCAGCTCATCAGTATTGTTGCACGGTATAATTCAACAATGGGCACTCACCGCTTTTGTCGTCGGGGACGGTCCTGATCGGTTGTGTCAGCGCCGTCATCGCTAAAATAATCGATAAAGGATGCCCTCAACGAACTTGCGGGTGTGTGTGTGTGTTGCGTCAACGCTGAAATAATTCATAGAGGATGCCCTCCTAGCCTCCTCAGCTTCCAAAACTACCCAGGTTTCTTTCTTCTTCTTTTTTTGAGATAAAACTAACTGGTAGTTTGTTTCCTGTAGTGTGGCCTGACCAGGTAATACATGAACTTTATTAACATTTTAACATGCAAAGTTCCTAGCTCCACCCCGGCTACTTCCTATTTGGCGCGTGGGTCGATGGATAGCAACCTAATACCCTCCCCATGCGCCACGTCCTAATTATGTGCCAGCCCATACTGGTTTTTTCCCCACTGTTCTGCAAAAACTTCTAGAACCTTTCCTAAACCAGTTTTTTCTTTTTATTTTGCGTGATTTATTTTCTTTTTCATCTTTTTTATTTTCTTCATTTCTTTTCCTTCTTTCTTTTTGATTTCACACACATTTTTTGAAATTTCTGAACCTTTTCGAACCTGCGAGTAATTTTTGCAATTCATGGTCCATTTTTTAATTCACAAAAATATTGAAGTTTGTGAAATATTTTTGAACACGGACATTTTTTAAATTTCGCAAACAACTTCTGAATTTGTGCACATTTTTTAAATTCATGAACGTTTTTTGAATACATTAACATATTTTTCCAATCCAGGAACAATTTTTCAAATACGTGAAGTTTTTTTGCAAACTCGCGAACATTGTTTTGAAAGTCATGAACATTTTTTGAATTCATGGATTTTTTTTAAATCATAAACATGTGAATCTTTGACAAACTCATGTCATTAGCATGCCATCTTATTTATGTGATATGAAAAAATGACTGGAACTGGCAGTTGACATTGATTGTCGGGATGGATTAAAGAGTGAAAATATGATTTGAAGAAGGCAATACGTGCATGCAAGTATCAGCCGGTGCCGTCTTTTCGTAAATACTAAAGCATTTTTTCTTGAATAACCCTATAATGCTATAACATTTTTGGGGGATACATTTATGGAAATGAGAAAAAAAGGATTGCTGAATCTATACATTTATGGATCCATTAAGTTCCTAACATAAATAAATAAATGTTAGTAATAATAGTTCATAGCTACATGTCTCTCGTTGTTTCCACAACAACACGCTGGGAATCATCTAGCTTCATATAGATTTTATACATATTTAGCATATATGTCTCTTTTTTTGCATCGAAAGCAAGGTACAATTTTATCTTATAATACGGAAAGACGTTCGGTACACCCTTCATGGATTAGTTTTGGCTTATGTACACCATCCATGCAAAAGTGGTATATGAGCAATATTTCATTTCGCCAACTAGCGGTTAATTTCAAACTACATGTTTCTATACACAAAGTGGATGCCCATGCATGGTTCCTATCAGTAAGATATGTGATATCCTTGGGAATATTATCAAAATATATATCATAGTATTTACTAATTAGAGTATGTGGGATAAATTTTCGGATTTTAACTATTTGACGTTTACTATATCAATTCGCAACTCGGCCTTGGCAACCGGGACTGTACCAACTCGAACATATGAATGGAGAACATTTCTTCCTGGTTTACTTGTAGTTTTTTCTACTGGTTATCAGTCAGTTTTCCCATTTGGTTCTATAAAGAACACGAAAAAATTAGTTAGTTTAAGAAACCAAACATCTTTAAAATGTGAATTCATTTGAAGTTTAAGATTTCATTTTTAAAGCATTTTTTTAATGTCAAAAAAATTAAAAGAAATCTTGTTTCTTAAAAGAGGGATACTTTTTGAAAAATTATAAAAATTTCTGTCTTTCTAAAAAACATGAACATTCTTCTTAAATGTGAAAAAAAATAAAAAGAGGAAATAAGAAAGGAAAACAAAATATAATAATAAGAAAAACTAGAAATAAAAACCAAAAAGGAAACCGGTAAAAGCCAGAGGGAATCTTCTAGAAGCTTCCTAAGACAGGAAAAACCAACCCATTAACATTCTTTCTAAAATGGGAAACCAGCAAAACCCTTTTTAGTCGCAATAAACGACCTTTTCATCACTCTCGCACTATCATCAAACCTAGACCGGGAAAAGCAAAGAGGCATTGGCATTAGCGAGTCTAAATAGATGTAGGTGGGATTACCTTTAAGTACTTCAGTAACATATTTTCTGAAGTGGTATTGTACGAGGGTGCAGGGAGTAATAGTAATAATAAGTGAAAACCAATATTAAGATATTATTGAAGAGCGTGCAAGCAGGACGGACTCATCCCCTTTACAAACAAGTAAAAGCATGCTCTGTATTCAGTTGCTGCCCTACAACCAGCCTATATATATTGTACTCTCTGAACCTCAATTTAATACAAGTTCGGTTTCTACCCTACGCTCAGTTTAACTTTAACAACGACACTTGATGTCAGTCTTGCCAGAGAAATTGTTCAGAAAAATAAGACAATGATGCTTGAACGGGGAGAAACAAATGGTAACAAGCAAAATTCAAGATTAAGATAAATTTGAAGTAGCAGATTACAGGGACATACCTGCAGGCACATACGATTCATCCCTCGTAAAAAACAAGTCAGAACAGCATGTCCAACAAGAACTTGGACACACAATCTTCAAAGAGAACGATGAACCGATCTCATAGATGAGGCGAGACATGACAGTTAGATGATGATTGGTGAAGCAACACATGGCCACGTATGTACGTGTCGTCTTGTTAACATCAATATATTTAACAGTGACTATGTAGCAAGGATGTAGTAAACTCTTAAAAATACTATAAGCATGTATGTATATAACAGCAGTGAAGTCGTCAAGAATGTGTGGAGCTTATTTACCAAATACTGTTGAGAGGTCAAGAAACGTCCTAGCTACTCCATGAATGAAATGATAATCAGCCACAAATACATGACTGAAGGAAGATACAAAAAGGTAAAATCACATAACAGTAATATCCAACATGAATAATGGTCACCAAATAAATGGCATGAAAACATTGAGTGAAAACTTCAAGTTGGCACATGAGAAAGGAAGACAATTATCTAGCTAAAATTTCTTAGAAAGTTGTGAAAGGAAGACAATTATCTAGCTAAAATATCTTAGAAAATTGTGAAGTGGACGAGGTAAAAGAAGCAGCAGCAACTTGATTCCATCTTGGTGATGGCAGTTATTGGAATTGTTGATGGGAATCAGGGAGAGGCACCACCAACAAAAGCAACAAGAGAGAGCGCGTCCAACATCAGCCTGGGAACAATGTACACACAAGTGCAGTTAGTTAGCCAGCCCCAGTGATATCTCTCGCATTATCAGCAAAGCAAGACCAGTCAAGCAAATAATACTTTGATTGCAATGGCACTATGGCTTTAGCCAGGATTCATTTATTGTATATGCACTTTGCGCGAATTCTCTGATTGAAAAAAACGCTATCCATGGACGAAGAAAGATCAAGATAAACAGTTCATAGTAGTATAAGTAAGTACCTGCAGGCACGTAGGGTATGCATCCCTCGTGCAACAAATTAACAGGTAGTGAAAATGGCTGCCAACAAGAGCTCCTTGGACACATTTGGTGAGTCAACCGCTCAAGAAATGAAGTGATGAACATGCGTGAACTACCTGAGCACATGGTGCAACGGAATTAGGTAAGATAAAATAAAATCTAGCTTGGGAATCAATGTGTGATCTTGTCCGGGAGAGAGAACTAATACCTCAAGTTTAAGAAGAATAACAGAATAGAGTTGGTTTGTTGGGATGTGTCTTCGCTGTTCTCTCTGCAGCAGCCTTTGCAGCCTTATACATGTGGCCTGATGCTATTATACATGTGAGAATTAAGAGATTGGGAAGATTTTCAATTCCAAAATTAAAAACACCATCCTCAATATCTCTATCTAAGCGGAAGGCCATGGTAAGTTTGTCTAGCCTGGGCATGGATCCTACTTCAAACATGAGATGCAACGGGTAATAGTATGCATCAAAATAAAACTGCCTCAAGCATCGGAACCCGACGTCACCACTGATTCTGAGCTTACTGTGGTTGAACCTGAGCCCATAGTAACTAATTCTATGGAGTCCATCTGGTCCTCTTTTCAGAATAAGATCAACCAGAGCGGGTAAGGCTCCAAGGATGCAGATATCATCATGCCCGACTTCATTCAATTGAAGACATAACCGCTGAAGGTTGACGAGGGAGCCCACCCAATTCGGGACCCGTGAACCAACTGAAACATTGATCTTAAGTGATTGGAGGCTAAGCGGAGTAGAAGAGCACAAAAATTCCTGCATGAAGTTCCTCCCATCATTAATAGTTAGAGAACGGAGGTTCTGTCTGGATAGGGTTTGAACTGCAGAGGCTATAACTTTTATAACCTCCAAAGTTCTTATAGTATCATCATCATGGGAAGAATAAATACAAAGACTGATGACCAGCTCCCTCAGATTCTTTAGCTGCCCAAGTTCATGCAGCAAGTTGGATGTCTGCTTGAAGACTGTAACCCAATTGAACACCTCTAGTGCTTGCATCTTTGCAATTCCATCAGGAATTTTAACACAATCTGGCATGAGGAGACACACCAATTTTCCAAGATTGACAATAGTTGCTGGTAATTCCTTGACATTGGTGCGTCTTATGTCCAATACTTCTAAGCAACATAAATGACCAATTACTTCTGGAAGCTCTGTTATCTCTCTGTTTCTCAGTATCAGGCACCTTAGCTGAAACAACCTCCCTATATTTGAAAGATGATGGTTTTCCAATTTCATGCAACCTCCAAAGTCCAAAACACGTAAACGCCTGAACTCATCAAGAGAAGGGATTTCAAATGATTGAACAAACACATTGAGTGACCGAACATGAGACAACACTAGACATGTTGGTATTACAGACTTTCCTTGATCATCAACTTGGAGAGAGAGTCGGCGGACTTTCCTTTGTGTCCCGACAGTTAGACTAGGAACACCAACTAAACTAACAAAGTTCTCTTCGATGGACTTGGATATGATGAAATCAAGAATTGTGTCATGAACTCGACAACTCTTCACCTTGCCAAATCTGTTTGTGTGTGCAACCTGGATCAAATTTCTATTGATGAGCTCATTGAAATACCTCTCTCCTAACTCAAATGCCGTATGTTTGCCATCCTTGTGAACAAACCCTTCTGCAATCCATCTCCATATCAGGTTTTTTGTCTGAATAATAGCATCTTCTGGAAATATACTCAAATACAAGAGACACGTTTTGAGATGAGGAGGAAGATCAAAGTAACTAAGTGATAATATCTTTATCATTCCTTCAATGGTAGGATTCCTTTCGAGCGCACGGCCAATTGATTTTTCCACTGCATTCCATGTATCCTCTGTTCTTTCTCTATTAGCCAACAAACCAGATATAGCAATGATTGCCAAAGGTAAGCCATCACACTTTCTCAACATTTGATAAGCAAGCCTCTCAAGATGTGAAGGACAGTCTTCGTTGGATTTGAATAGCCTTCTGTGAAATAGTTGTCTTGAAAGCACCATATTAAGTGGTCTTATACCATAAATGGCACCACTAAATGATGAACGACATGATTCTGCAACATCGTTTTTACGAGTAGTGGTGATAATGATACTGCCAAGACTAGTCATGGGGAATGCAAGCTTAATAATATCCCATGTGACCACATCCCATATATCATCAACAACAACAAAATACCTACACATCAGTTTGTGGGTGATATTAGTGTATATACATATATACTGTACAACAAGATACAAAAATAATTACTTAAAGAACACTCAGCGAATGGTCTTACCGACACACCCCTCACTTGTTGTTCAATCTAGCAGTTTTGGAAGACTCATATGTCTCAGGAGCTGGCCAATTAAAATGACTCTATTCAGTATGGTGGAGTGAGAATTGACAAATTTGACCCTTTTTCTAAAGTGCAGCCAACATGGACCTTCTCCAAAACTTTAACCACATAGCTTGGAGTAAGAAAACACTTGGTGTTCTTGTAAGGAAAATGAAGATTCCATGGTCACATTGATATCTAGTAGCTCAATGCCATGTTTGGCCTGAAGTTGACCGAAAGTTGCAAAGGCAGCCTGAACTTTGAATGTCTAGACAATATGATATCAAATTTTCCTACAATATTCAGGGAAACTAGATTGAATTATTGGAATATTTACTCGAATTTTTAAAGTATGGATTCTGTATCCAAATTTGAATAAGAAATTTCAACCTTCTAAAAAGGAATAAGTGAGCTAGCTCATCTCGAACCAAGCCCAACAATGAAACTTAAGTCAAGAATGAGTCGATCCACCCATCTAGTCAATGACATGTGGCCCCGTTTCCCTAGAGTCTGGGGCACATCAATTAGAAACACTTACTGTTGTGGAGTGCGTCTTGCTATATCTTTCTCTTTTTGTTCAATTTTGATACACTTCTCTCTCTACTACGCACTACATCCGATGCCTAATAAACCCCTGAGTTTCATAGAATAAGGCCCGTCAGTTTGTTTGTAGTCATAGTTTCAAAATTTTGACCACTGACAGTTATGAAAGCTTGTGGATTTAGCATGTAAGAACTGTATTATTAGCAGAAAATGCTTTTATGCCATGTTTTTCTGCTAATCTTTAATCATTTTATAAGTGAAATTTGTAGTCAAATTCGTTCATTGGTGATATTGAAAAGTCACACTTGCCTTATATTTTGAAACAGAGGGAGTAGCTCTTAAATGACACTTATAGCATGAGTAAGAATCTTAAGTGGGATAACTAACTTTGCATGTGAGTGTTGATAGACATGAGCGATGTACCACATATTGATGATGGAATGACATATGAGGTATGTGTATATTTATGGTAAATGGTCGTATGGTGAGCAGCTCAGGATAATTTGATTGTCCACACAAGACATGAGACCTAATAATGACATGTTGAGTAACACGTGGTATGATACTACTGATGCAGGTATCATTAACAAATCATTTTCAGCAATGATGACCACAAGTAGGTTGTTAATCAATGGTCTAGGAAATAATTAGCTAACAGAAGTGGGCCGACGACATTTGCGGAGACCTTTGGATCGATCTCTTGGCAGCTGCTCTCTACAAATCAGCATAGTGGCGTCGGGTGAGCCGCATAACAAACAAGATGGAGAAGGAGAATACACCATATGGATGCGCATGGTCTGGTCTAAGGCTCAATTTTTGGTTGCTGAACTGTGTCGTGTGCTGCCTATTTGTCCATATAAAATTAGACATGAAAATAGGCAAAAGCGAGTCAATTAAACACCAAAATAGTGTAAAGCAAGCAAAAAAGTTAAAGAGAAATATAGAAGAAGGTGGAGGAGGAAGAAGGTGACATATATGTCTGCCTTGTGTGAAAACAAAGGTGTCATAGATGCTACACTAGTAGACCACCATCCACGGGGAAGTACTCCAAAATAATGGCTTAGGGTATCATGGTGGCCCAAAATAATTAGGAAGAAAACTTAGCAAGTCCATTGTGTGGGAAAAATATGAACTTATCCACGTATACAAAATGCTGAGGGAGTGTTAGCGACATGGTCATATCAATTATATACTCAATGGATTAGGGAGTAACTATGCCTTAAACATGCATTCATATAATCTGTACCACACGCTAACACGGTTTTCACTACAAACAGTTGACCGTTACGTTCTGTAACAATAGATGAGAAAATAGGAATTAAATATGGCATGGGCCAGCTTTTGAAACAAATTACAAGTATGATTTTCATTGTAAATATGTAAATAGCTTTCTAGTTACATATTCAAAGACGACAATAGACACAGAATAGAATCTGTACCTTTTGTCTGCTAGGAAGTCGGTGATCTTGTTGATGAGTTGTTGTATACTTCCTGCTTCAGTGTCAGGGTAACCTTTACCGAAAAAGGCTTTCGCCCCGCTTTATAAATAAAGCAAACCGCCACAAGACATACAACCACAACAGGTCCACACACACACACCACCCAAGTACCACAACAAAGTATTAAGGTTCTGCTGAGGGCACAGCTCAACAAGCCCAGAAGAAAGAGAAAAAACAAAGCCTGCCCAGAGCAGGCGATCTAGTCAGGCTCCGGCGGAGGCGGCGGCGGCGGGGGCGACAGGCGGACGGCCATCGAGCGGAGATCGGCGATGAAGGCAGAGATGGCGTCCCGATCCAGGGGGCGGCTAAGCGGCCGCCAAAGCTGCAAGAAACCCAAGAATTTGTAGAGAGCATCAGTAGCGCAACGAAGAGGAGTACGCTGGATCACTAGCTTGTGGCGAGAGGACGAAGGGGACAATTGGAGTTCAGCAAATAAGTCCGGGGAATTGGTGTGGCACCAACTCCCACCGACAATCTCGCGAAAGTAGCTCCAGAGGAACCGGGCGGAGACGCAGGCGAAGAAGATGTGGTTGGAGTCCTCGGGAACAGCACAGAGGGGGCAGATACCAGTGCCCGGGCCATTACGCTTGCGGACCTCCACACCGGATGGGATCCGTCCACGGATCCACTGCCACATGAAGATGCGAATCTTCAGGGGGACGCGGACGGACCACACCATCGATAGGGGGAGGGGAGCGGAGGAGGGGGCAATGACCAAGTATAGCGATTTGGTAGAGAACTGGCCCGACGGCTCCAGGTGCCAGCGCACAAGATCCTGATCCCCATCCACCACCGGCTCATGCAGAGCAACGCAGTCAAGCAACTCACGCCAGGCGGCGGATTCCGCCGGCCCAAATGGCCGACGGAAAGCGAGGCGCCCTAAGTCAAGAAGGGCCCTATCAACAGAGATCATGGGGTCGACAGCGATAGAGAAGAGGGTGGGGAAGCGGGCCGCAAAGGAAGAGTCGCCGGCCCAGCGATCAAACCAGAAGAGCGTCGAGAGGCCGGACCCCACCGAGATAGAGGTACCAATGCAGAGCACCGGAAGAAGCTGGACGAGGGACTGCCAGAACTGAGAACCTCCCGATTTCTGGCAGAAGGCAAGGGGTTGACCACGCAGGTACTTATTCCGGATAATGTCCAGCCAGAGGCCACCATGACCCTGCGTGATACGCCACAGCCACCGGGATAGAAGGGCAATATTCATCCGTTTAGAGCACATGATGCCCAATCCACCCTGCTCCCTGGGCTTGCAGATGTCAGGCCAGCTGACCATGTGATACTTCTGCTTGCCATGCTCGCCAGACCAGTAGAATCGGGACTGGATTTTGGCGATCTCCTTATGGAGAGATTCATGGAGGCTGTAGAAACTCATAAGAAACAAGAGGAGGCTGGAGAGGGAGGAGTTGATAAGGATACTCCGGGCCGCCTTGGAAAGCCACCTCCCCTGCCAGGGCTCGCATCTGGTCTGGAGCTTGGTCGCGGAGGGGCGTAGGTCTGCGACAGAGAGGCGCGAGTCACTAATGGGCGTCCCAAGGTAGGTAGTGGGGAAAGAGCCCCAGGCGGCAATTAAGTCTGTTGGCAATGGCCACAGACTCAGCGGGAGAATATCCCATCACCATAACATCGCTCTTATCGAAGTTGATCTTGAGGCCCGACATCTGTTGGAAGCAAAGAAGGAGGAACTTGAGGTTGGTGATGTCCATCTCCGAGCCTTCGACCATGATGATCGTGTCGTCAGCATACTGGAGGATGGAGATTCCCGAGCCCCCAGAGAGGTGGGGGGTAATACCTCGGATGTGGCCCGCGGCTTTAGCCTTATCGAGAATGGAGGCCAAAGCGTCCACGACCATATTGAAGAGGAACGGGGAGAAGGGGTCGCCTTGGCGCACCCCACATAGGGTAGGGAAGAAGGGACCGATCTCGCCGTTGATGCTGACCGCCGTGTGACTGCAAGAGACCATTTGCATGACTCTCGTGATCCACCGGTCGTCAAAGCCCTTCCGAAGAAGGACTTCCCTAAGGAAGGACCAGCTAACCGTATCATAGGCTTTGTGAAAATCGATCTTCAGAAAGACCACCTTCAGGTGCTTGACCCGGACCTCATGAAGAACCTCATGAAGCACCAGGACACCATCCAGGATGTACCGACCCTTAATGAAGGCTGATTGGTTAGGGTGGGTAATCCGATCTGCAAGCAGGGTCACCCTATTGGCGTACCCCTTGGCCAGGATCCGGAAGATCACGTTAATGACCGTAATCGGGCGGAACTGGCGGATGTGAGTCGCCCCAGGGACCTTGGGGATGAGGGAGATGGTCCCAAAGTTGAGGCGGCCTAGGTCAATGTGACGCCCCCGATTCAATCGAACACTAATCATGCACACAAATGTGTACGATCAAGATCAGGGACTCACGGGAAGATATCACAACACAACTCTAAAACATAAATAAGTCATACAAGGATCATAATACAAGCCAGGGGCCTCGAGGGCTTGAATACAAGTGCTCGATCATAGACGAGTCAGCGGAAGCAAAAATATCTGAGTACAGACATAAGTTAAACAAGTTTGCCTTAAGAAGGCTAGCACAAACGGGATACAGATCGAAAGAGGCGCGGGCCTCCTGCCTGGGATCCTCCTAAACTACTCCTGGTCGTCGTCATCGGCCTGCATGTAGTAGTAGGCACCTCCAGTGTAGTAGGGGTCGTCGTCGACGGTGGCGTCTGGCTCCTGGACTCCAGCATCTGGTTGCGACAACCAGAAAGAAAGGAAAGGGGGGAAAAGAGGGGAGAAAGCAACCGTGAGTACTCATCCAAAGTACTCGCAAGCAAGGAACTACACTACATATGCATGGGTATATGTGTAAGGAGGCCATATCAGTGGACTGAACTGCAGAATGCCAGAATAAGAGGGGGATAGCTAGTCCTATCGAAGACTACGCTTCTGGCAGCCTCCGTCTTGCAGCATGTAGAAGAGAGTAGATTGAAGTCCTCCAAGTAGCATACCCAAGTAGCAACTCCAAGTAGCATCTCCAGTAGCATCGCATAGCATAATCCTACCCGGCGATCCTCCCCTCGTCGCCCTGTGGAAAAGCGATCACCGGGTTGTCTGTGGAACTTGGAAGGGCGTGTTTTATTAAGTATCCGGTTCTAGTTGTCATAAGGTCAAGGTACAACTCCAAGTCGTCCTGTTATCGAAGATCACGGCTATTCGAATAGATTAACTTCCCTGCAGGGGTGCACCACATAACCCAACACGCTCGATCCCATTTGGCCGAACACACTTTCCTGGGTCATGCCCGGCCTCAGAAGATCAACACGTCGCAGCCCCACCTAGGCACAACAGAGAGGTCAGCACGCCGGTCTAAATCCTATGCGCGCAGGGGTCTGGGCCCATCGCCCATTGCACACCTGCACATTGTGTACGCGGCCGGTGAGCAGACCTAGCAACCTCCATTACAAAGGAAGTTGCGTTAACGCAGTCCAACCCGGCGCGCGCCGCTCAATCGCTGACGTCACGAAGGCTTCGGCTGATACCACGACGCCGGGATACCCATAACTACTCCCGCGTAGATGGTTAGTGCGTATAGACCAAATGGCCAGACTCAGATCAAATACCAAGATCTCGTTAAGCGTGTTAGTATTCGCGAACGCCGACCAGGGCCAGGCCCACCTCTCTCCTAGGCGGTCTCAACCTGCCCTGTCGCTCCGCCACAAAGTAACAGTCGGGGGCCGTCGGGAACCTAGGCCCGCCTCTACCGGGATGGAGCCACCTGTCCTTTCAGCCCCCTCATCAGAATCACTTGCGGGTACTCATCGAGCTGACCCGACTTTAGTCACCATCTGTATAGTATGTATGTATGTATAGTATATACCCGTGATCACCTCCCAAGTGATCACGACCCAATAGTATAGCAAGGCAGACTGACAAGAATGTAGGGCCAATGATGATAAACTAGCATCCTATACTAAGTATTTAGGATTGCATGTAAGGTATCAACAGATGTAGCAACAATGTCAGGCTATGCATCAGAATAGGATTAACGGAAAACAGTAACATGGTACACTACTCTAATGCAAGCAGTATACAGGAGAATAGGCGATATCTGGTGATCAAGGGGGGGGGGGCTTGCCTGGTTGCTCTGGCAAGAGAGAGGGGTCGTCAACTCCGTAGTCGTACTGGGTAGCAGCCGCGTCAGTCTCGGTGTCTAGCGGAAGAAGAGGGGGAAGAAACAATGAATACAATGCAAACAGATGCATGACGATGCATGACAAAGCAAAACGTGATGCTAGGCGTGCCCTAACGCGGTATGAGGTGATGCCGGTGAAGGGGGGAAACATCCGGGAAAGTATCCCCGGTGTTTTGCGTTTTCGGACAGATGAACCGGAGGGAGAAAGTCGCGTGTTCGCTATGCTAGGGATGTGTGGCGGACAAACGGGCTGCGTATTCGGATTCGTCTCGTCGTCCTGATCAACTTTCATGTACAAAGTTTTTCCATCCGAGTTACGGATTATTTTATATTAATTTTTAAAGTTTTAATTCAATTTTGGAATTAACAGATTTTAATTAATTAGAAAATGTAATTATTAGGTCAGCATGACATCAGCATGATGTCAGCAGGTCTACAGGTTGACTAGGTCAACCTTGGCACGTGGGGCCCGTTCGTCAGTCTCAGGTTAATTAAACAGGGTTAATTAGTTTAACTAAGTGATTAGGTTAATTAATTTTAATTAGATTAGTTAAATAGGATTGATTAACTTAATTAACTAATTAATTACTAATTTATTTATTTTAACTCTTCTTTTTATTTAAAATTCGTTCTGGGGTGGGGCCCCCTGTCATTTGGCCAGGGGGGCTTATCGGGCGCGGGCGCTAACGGGCGCGTGTTAACGGGGGGGGGGGGGGGGGTGGAACGGAGCAAAGCCACGAGGCTCGCGGGCGTGAGCGCCGGCGACCGGCGGCCGCGCGGGCGGCGACCCGAGCAGGGTTGGGGCGGCAGCAGCACCACAACAGGCAGTGGGGCGACCAAGTAGCGCCATGGCGCCGGCGCGGCCAGGCCACCGTGGGGGAGGGGGTTCGGCACGGCGAGGAGAGAATGACTGTTATTGGGTCAGCGGAGAGCGGGACGCGGCCGGTGCGGCATGGAGCACGGTCGGGCAGGGACGGCCATGCCCGGGTGGTTGCGGGAGCACTGCGAGGGCACGGCAGGGTGCAGGGTCGCGGACGGGGGCTCGCGGGGAGCGTGTGCGGCGGGTTGCAGAGAGCCGCAGGGGGGGGTCGCCGGGCGCTGTGAGCATGCGCTAGGCGCGGTGAAGTACGGCGCCGGTGCGCGTGAAGGATAGGGGAAAGAGGGGAGGGCGTGGCCCTCACCGACGTTGGCGAGTAGGGGGTCGGCGTGGCTCGGTGGAGCCGTCGAGGGGGGAGACGAGGAAGGGGCGACGAACGAGGCGGAGGAGCTTCGGGCGGCATTGACGAGCAGCGGCGACGGGGTGGTCCATCGATGGGGAGGCCTTCGGGCGACGGCGGACAAGGCGCCGAGTGCGACGAGTACGGCGGGGACAATGTGGTGCTGGAGAAGGCGAGCGGTGACAGGGCGCGTCGGGGAGGAAGCAAGGCGGTGAGGCAGCGGGGGCGGCTTCGGGCGACGGCGATGTCCGGCCTCCTCCTCTCGATCCCGATCCAATCGGGAGAGAGGGGGCAGAGATATTTTGCGGGGGGGAGTGAGGTGTCGGTGGCGGTTCGGGTTTCTGGGGGGAGTGGAATAGGGGAGTGGGGGGAGTGGCCGGCTGGGCCTGGTGGGTTGGCCCAGTTGGGCCTGTGGTCTGCTGGGCCGGAGCCCAGTGGGGGAGGGGGGGTTGCTTTCTCTTTTTTTAGCTTTGTTTTCTGTTTTCTTTTCTTTATCTATTTTATTTTCTATTTTATTCTTTTAATTTCTGTTTTATAAAATATAAATATAACTCCTAAATTAATGTTATAATTTATTCTACTGCCCCAAAAAGTGTAACACCTAATTAAAAATAGTTTGCATTATTAGTATTTTTAAAAGGCATTTAATTAATTGTCATAGCTGTTGTTTTAATTACTTTAGAGCCTTTCAACATTTTATAAAAGTGTGGTTTCTCCACAATAATTACCTATGCATTATTTGGCAACACCCCAACATTTTAGTTTAATATTTGAAATTCTTTACCGTTTGACTTTATTTTAAGTTTGAATTTCGAATCGATTTTGAACTAACACGAGATTAACAACAGTAACCATGGTGACGTGGCATCATTAACATGGGATTACTGTAGCCTAATTACCCGGGCGTCACAATTCTCCTCCACTACAAGAAATCTCGTCCCGAGATTTAGGAGCGGTTATAAGGGGGAAGGGATCTGGTTACGAAATTCTAACGATTCTTCTCGGTCATAGTTGCTCTTCTCGAAGGGGTCGGTCCATTACATTGATGTCTTCAGTCCTCTGCTTCAGGTCATCATGATGAAGTTTGTCGTCCTTCCTTCAGGATCTTCACCGTACTTACGAAAGGGTGAGAAGGGAAAACCCTATAAGGTCGGATTCTAACAAGATCGAGCATTAGACGATTAACCCAGGGGAAGAAGCATAAGTATCTCTCGAATTGAAACTTAAGAAGATGTCGAGAGCAAAGTAAGAAGGTACCGTGAGAAGCTTCAAACCGATAGGCAAGTGTTCGATGCCTTATCAGAAGGTGAAACGGGTTCTGAGCAACGAGAATAAGTATTGCGTCTGATACCCGAATAGATCACTTGGCAGGTGGCCCATGAGTTACATAAGAAGTCAAGCGCGAGGAATATCTTTGGAAACCGGGGATGTACAGGAGAGTCAGGTTTTGATCCTGTGGAACTGTGGGTTATGGGCCCACCATGTGGGTTAAAAGTAGGAGGAGCGGTGACATCTTGCATGATCAAGTACGCAAGGCATGTCAGAGGGTAACCGGCCAGTTATGCCAACAACAACATCGGTACCAAGGGCGAGGGACGAAGAGAACCATTCTCCTACTCGTTGAACGAGGCAGACCGATAGGCAAGGTTCCCGTCCATCGGTGGTTACCGGAATGTCATCACAATAGTAATAGGGTCTTACCGACACGATTGTACACCTGGGTGTTTACATAAGCAGGAGAATATTACTGCTTAGATCATATAGACCTCAAGAAAGGTTAAACCAAACAATCAAAAGGATAACATGTTTATCAAATTAAACAGAACAATGGAAAGGAAAAAGTGTTTAAACACATATTTCAGGGGTATATGCTTCCCAAGGACAAACAGAGCATGATATCCATGACAGGATAGAAGTAGAAAACCATTTAGGTAAGGGAAGAGGAATTTCATGACATTACCCAAACAACAGTGTTTGAGTAACTGACCAAGAAACATTTAGCATCGCGTCTCCAATGTTCTTATTGAAGAGCGGGGTATCATAGTCATGCTTCGAGGTAGCAATGATATGGTGTTTCAATCAAGGGCCAGACTTTGGACACACAAATGATCCATCAGGAGCAACTTATAAAATATGTCTTGCAATTTCCTTCAGGAAGAATGGTTATCCTTGCAAAAGAAATTATAATGATAGGTCCTCCAGCCAGGGGGTGCTAGGCATGACATCACATTACCGGGTCATCAAAGGACCAACATCATATCTCGTGGAAAGTTGTCCCAACCATCATATCCGACCGAGACTCGAATCCGATTGGTGTCATGATACCTCAGACTCAGGATGTCCGAGAAGAAAAGGTGCAACACAAATAGACGAAATGACATTTCAAGATTCTCAGGAAATGAACTATGGGAGCGGGTTCTTGAAGCAACAGTTCTTCCTTAAACCAAGGAGAGGATGAGGGGGTAGCTGATGGAATCAACGAAAATCCTCGAGATTTCCAAAAAGGTGGGTTTCCACAATTATGTGAACAAGGAGATAACATTAGTGAGATCTAATGATATAATGATGTATGCTTGAGGAAAACATACACAGTTAAACATTGGTTAAAGGTGCAACCGAAATATGGGACTAGGTAGCACGATCAATGATAGAAGGACGATTCAATAATCGACGGTCTAAGAACGAACTGTCGATCGTTAACTTCAAAGCAATAGGGTTGCTAGAAGTACAGAACTCAAACAACATCTATTGGTATGCTGGTTAAAAACAACACGGGGACCAAGGGAGAATGATGATGGTGAGAAGTATCACCATACCAAGAATTCTTAAGAGGTGGTGAAATTCCCACGACATCCTTGACATAAAGGATGGTAATACTCCAAGGTAAAGAAGAACAATTGCTGGATAGCAAGGAACTCAAGGTATAACACCAAACATGAACAAGCTTGTGTTCGTGGGAAGGCAATAAGGTGGTCGATGATAATACAATTCATCGAGGGCAAGGATGGTATTTCTCATCATGAATTCAATTGATATCCTGGATGAGCTCAGAATGTTGATGATCACGACACCTTTGTCGCGAGAGTTCATGAAGATGTAATCGATCGGCGACGACATCAAGTCAAAGTAATGATGAAGTGAAAGGTTATTGGAACCAAGGGTACAACACAAACTCGAAACCAAGCTTGTTGTTCAAGGCGAAATGATATGACGATGAGGATCGCCGTAAGGTTAGTTCATCGTCGAAAATTATGCTCCGAGAAGAAGGACCGGGTAGCACAGTTAAAATCATCACTACAATGATATAGCCAAAGAGGCTAGGAATGGCGTGATCGGGTACAAACTCGTACTTATAGAAGCTTACTGAAGAGTTGTTGAACCGTAGTGCGGACTCGGTTCAGTTATCGGTGTCTTTGAGTGTTTAATACCTCAGAGCCCGTGAAAAATTGGAATCAGTGGGAAGGTAGCACTTGATGAAGAACTCATAAGAAGTTATGCAGTTCCATGATAATCTCGAGATACCAGGGGGGTAATACTCGACACAAGATCAAAGTAAAGGTTGGACTGGTGTATTGATCCATAGAAGACAATTGTTTTAACTTGTCCGAGAAATGGAATCAAAGAAGAACAATCATGGTCGGAACCACGGTTGCAAGGGATCAATTCACAGATACCATAGGTTAGTTATCAAGGAAATAGTTATTATTACAAGAAGCTTCCATGATAGGATATACATCGCGTCCATGGGCATGAACACAAAGTTCAAGGTCGACTCCCACTTCCTCAAGGCATAATCTTCCATTCACCTCTCGTATTTCGAAGACGACATTAGTTGTTGAAAGTTTTACCTGGATGCAATACCAGATAAGTATGACTCGTGAAATCTTTCGGGTTCACACCGATGAGGGAAGGCGTTGGTTCAATCCCATCGGGGCTTCTTAGGAGTATATACCACACATTTCGAGAATAAATAACGCAAACTCGATAGTAGAGTATGCTTGAGAAAGCAAAAGATACAATTTACCAAAGGCATTATGTATCCGAGGAAAGGCTCACAAGCTTATTGAATATGAAGGACGTTGTCGGATAAAATCCGACAAAAGGTTCTGGTGGTCCACAAGGGATCTGATGTGAGCATCGGTACTCAACCAAAGGAAGAAAGAATGCAAGGAGGTCAGATTATAGAAACAACTGTCTAACTCAAAGCACAATTGCAAAGGAATTATGATTTCCAAATCTAGGGATCAGAAGCAACGCTCTGATCAAGGATGGATAAGTTGAGTAGGCTTAGGGGTACAATCGATGGCAATCTGATTGGCCGAGAACCAGCTCATGTTTGAAAGACGTCTAAGCCGGAGAGATAATTTAAAAGGATCAACTGATGATTGCGTGCATTCGCACTCATGTTGAATCAATAGGATCAAAATGACGGTGCCTAAGGATACTAACAAATATTGCCAGACATATGGAAAGCATCCATAATGCAAGTAGACAAGTATTGCAGAGCAATAAGCTATTAAGGATTTTTGGAGGATCAAATAGTATTTCGAAGACCAATGTGAAACACATGAACAACTGGGGATGAACGGATACTCGATAAGGGCGAGAAATTATCCATAGGGGTATTCAGGTGGCAAGGAATAGCAAGGCAGTAAGCTTAAAGGATTATCGAAACAACGACGAGTGTTTCGGGGTATCTTGTAATAACAAGACCAACTGGGGATGATATAAGAATAACAACTGTAAGTAGTTATCCATAAGGGTTGACGGTGGAAGGGGAATTGCAAAAGCAACAGGCACAAAGTCTCGAGAGAAAATCAGAGTGTATCTTTGGAATCCTTCGGTGCACCAAGCAATCATCTGGAGTGAGGGGCCCTCCGGGAGAAGTAGTTACGAGAACCTAGTGTTAGAGTTAGCAAAAATCATTTAACCCGAATAGAGGAGACATTAGAGTCCCAGAGTATAGGTCGAGGAATAAAAGATCCTAATACCACCCAATTGGCGACGTGGGCCCATGGGCCGCACAACCAAGTTAGAAAAACAATTTTCATCGACTAGACTCAACTTCGACCAAGGAGTTGGAAAGGGGGATTCCTACAGGCAGTCGGCTCTGATACCAACTTGTGACGCCCCCGATTCAATCGTACACTAATCATGCACGCAAATGTGTACGATCAAGATCAGGGACTCACGGGAAGATATCACAACACAACTCTCAAACATAAATAAGTCATACAAGCATCATAATACAAGCCAGGGGCCTCGAGGGCTTGAATACAAGTGCTCGATCATAGACAAGTCAGCGGAAGCAACAATATCTGAGTACAGACATAAGTTAAACAAGTTTGCCTTAAGAAGGCTAGCACAAACGGGATACAGATCGAAAGAGGCGCATGCCTCCTGCCTGGGATCCTCCTAAACTACTGCTGGTCGTCGTCATCGGCCTGCACGTAGTAGTAGGAACCTCCAATGTAGTAGGGGTCGTCGTCGACGGTGGCGTCTGGCTCCTGGACTCCAGCATCTGGTTGCGACAACCAGAAAGAAAGGAAAGGGGGAAAAAAGGGGGGAGAAAGCAACCGTGAGTACTCATCCAAAGTACTCGCAAGCAAAGAACTACACTAAATATGCATGGGTATATGTGTAAGGAGGCCATATCAGCGGACTGAACTGCAGAATGCCAGAATAAGAGGGGGATAGCCAGTCCTATCAAAGACTACGCTTCTGGCAGCCTCCGTCTTGCAGCATGTAGAAGAGAGTAGATTGAAGTCCTCCAAGTAGCATCTCCAAGTAGCAACTCCAAGTAGCATCTCCAGTAGCATCGCATAGCATAATCCTACCCGGCGATCCTCCCCTCGTCGCCCTGTGGAAAAGCGATCACCGGGTTGTCTGTGGAACTTGGAAGGGTGTGTTTTATTAAGTATCCGGTTCTATTTGTCATAAGGTCAAGGTACAACTCCAAGTCGTCCTGTTACCGAAGATCACGGCTATTCGAATAGATTAACTTCCCTGCAGGGGTGCACCACATAACCCAACACGCTCGATCCCATTTGGCCGGACACACTTTCCTAGGTCATGCCCGGCCTCGGAAGATCAACATGTTGCATCCCCACCTAGGCACAACAGAGAGGTCAGCACGCCGGTCTAAATCCTATGCGCGCAGGGGTCTGGGCCCATCACCCATTGCACACCTGCACGTTGCGTACGCGGCCGGTGAGCAGACCTAGCAACCTCCATTACAAAGGAAGTTGCGTTAACGCAGTCCAACCTGGCGCGCGCCGCTCAGTCGCTGATGTCACGAAGGCTTCGGCTGATACCACGACGCCGAGATACCCATAACTACTCCCGCGTAGATGGTTAGTGCGTATAGACCAAATGGCCAGACTCAGATCAAATACCAACATCTCGTTAAGCGTGTTAAGTATCCGCGAACGCCGACCAGGGCCAGGCCCACCTCTCTCCTAGGCGGTCTCAACCTGCCTTGTCGCTCCGCCACAAAGTAACAGTCGGGGGTCGTCGGGAACCCAGGCCCACCTCTACCGGGATGGAGCCACCTGTCCTTTCAGCCCCCTCATCAGAATCACTTGCGGGTACTCATCGAGCTGACCCGACTTTAGTCACCATCTGTATAGTATGTATGTATGTATAGTATATACCCGTGATCACCTCCCGAGTGATCACGACCCAATAGTATAGCAAGGCAGACTGACAAGATTGTAGGGCCAATGATGATAAACTAGCATCCCATACTAAGTATTTAGGATTGCATGTAAGGTATCAACAGATGTAGCAACAATGTCAGGCTATGCATCAGAATAGGATTAACGGAAAGCAGTAACATGCTACACTACTCTAATGCAAGCAGTATACAGGAGAATAGGCGATATCTGGTGATCAAGGGGGGGGGGGGCTTGCCTGGTTGCTCTGGCAAGAGATAGGGGTCGTCAACTCCGTAGTCGTATTGGGTAGCAGCGGCGTCGGTCTCGGTGTCTAGCGGAAGAAGAGGGGGAAGAAACAATGAATACAATGCAAACAGATGCATGACGATGCATGACAAAGCAAAACGTGATGCTAGGCATGCCCTAACGCGGTATGAGGTGATGCCGGTGAAGGGGGGAAACATCCGGGAAAGTATCCCTGGTGTTTTGCGTTTTCGGACAGATGAACCGGAGGGGGAAAGTCGCGTGTTCGCTATGCTAGGGATGTGTGGCGAACAAACGGGCTGCGTATTCGGATTCGTCTCGTCGTCTTGATCAACTTTCATGTACAAAGTTTTTCCATCCGAGTTACGGATTATTTTATATTAATTTTTAAAGTTTGAATTCAATTTTCACTACAAGAGATCGGGCCTACTATGATGAGCTAAAAAATGTCATCGAATAGCTAATAACATCACAAATTACCCCTCGGTGACATTTTATGGGCGTCACAAGCATCGTCACGGATTCCCCATCACAGATTACTCCTAGTGACAGCGCACGCGCAAAAATGTCATCGAAATTGGGACCTTCGGTGACGTTGTATAGACTGTCACTCGACTTGCTATTTCCATGACAGTCAATTAATGTCACGTGTTAGGAGAAAATATGCCATATTGTACCATATTCGGTGACGAGGCAACGTCACTAACTTTATGCCACATCAACACCCGAGCGGCTATCCCACTACTAGTGCCACTACTTTTATTATGGATGAAGATGACATCATCAAAATATATGTACTTTCTTTTGAATCTAAATTACAATGAAAATAAATATTTAATTCACATCACATCACATCAGATTATATAAAAAATTAAAGAGAAAAATCACATCTTATATTGATATGAAAGTCAAATCATATTATATATGAAATTGTCTCAGCCAAATAATTCTGTAAACAAAAATGACAGTAAAAAATTGATTCAAGTTTGACACAGACAGTAGACACGATGAAAACTAATATTAACTAAAGACCACATATGTTCTCCCGATGATTCCAATGTAAGGATGGCATTCATGAACCATCTGGTTTGGACTGGGACTGCTGAGTTGCTTGAGCCCTCAAGAGAAAATCAAGCAGATTATCCGTCTTATTTTGCTTCTTTGCCCGGGCTTCATTCTTCTCTTGCTGGCTCTTCTTTAGAGCTTCCAATTCATCTTGCTGCTTCTTTTGTATCTCTTCAAATGCTCTCTCTTGTGCTTCAAGTCTTGCGGCTAACTCCTCCCGATGCCTATAAATGACAAAACACAACAACATTGCATCATAATGAAATTAAAACAGACAAGATAACAAGGTACAAGGGTGCCAATTGAAATAGAGAAGTACATTATTAAATGTCAAGGCAAGCATGCCCATGGGCCAATGAAACAGTAAACCCAAGAATAACTTATGATGTTTTAAAATATGCAAAACCAATAGCTTGATTACAGGAAGCATCACTAAAAGGATATCAAGTCAACAACCCAAGTGAAAAGAAGCACTCCTTAGTTGAACTTTCGTTCACTGCAATGAGTGCAATGTGCACATAGAAGCAGGCAAAAAGAAACAACAAGAACAGAAAGGGAAATAGGATAATCACATGTCATTTGCATCTCTTGCCTCTTTATCCTTCTGTTCAATTCTTTCTTCTAAAATTCGGATCTGGGCTGATGAAGTAGAGCTCCCAGACCTCCCAGATCTTGATGCATACCCCATGCTGGAAAGGAAGGTGCTATGGGCGCTTTCGTCCTTTAGAACTTCAGCCACAATCGCTGTATCAGATACTGGTTGCTCACCTTCTAATTGTGTTTTCCTTTTCTTTTCCATCGCATTATATAGTATAAAGAAAAACATTGATGCTAAGGAAAAGTTCATATTCTAGATTACACTTGATCAATATGAGAATCTATTTCAAGTCAGAAACATTAGAGTAAGTAATCTTACATGAGCTAGAAGTGCCGGCTCGCTCATGCTACCAGTCTTGCTGTTTGTATGGGTGTCTTTGAAAAACTCAATGGGAGTTGGTTCCTGATTATTGTACTTGTCTTTTTTCTACAAGATATGAAATTGTAACATTATTACTACATATATATTGGCCAGATGCAATAGACATAGGACTACACGTAAGATATTTGGAATTGTTACAAGTTTGCTGAAATAGGCAACATAAGACATAGATCCTGTCTTTTGGTGATGCTTGATAGCTTCTCGGTTTTCCTTATTCATTTGACATAATTGCTACATAAAGAAAATTAATATAAGTATTTACATATGGTACAGTAGATGTGAGTGCAAAAACTATTGTTGGTCGCATATCTTATTACAAACCTTGTTTCTTTTATCGGACCATTTATTGACAAGGCTGGTCCAATTCTCATGAGTAATGTTTGCTGGCTTATTTGATAATGCTTCCTGAGCAGTATAACCATTGAAGTATTTCTTCTTTAGCCTGTAGCGTTGTTGTCGAACACCCTTCTGGATTACTTTTGTGCATACATCATTCCCAACCTTGTCATCCTTTTCCATCTCGAAGTTAAGCTGAAATAACAATCATATATACGATATATCACTAAATTGACTATGCAACATGTGAACACGTGTATGAAAATTAAAGGAAACTATCCCACCGCGATATCTTTAATAGCATGGGGAATAACATGTTTGAGTGGGCTTTTGGCATAGTCCTTCCAATGCGTAGCAACATGCATTCTGCTCCTGGTGTGGATACCACACTCAGAAGAAAGCTTTGCTGCTTGGACTGGGTCTGTAGGTCTCACTTTCCCTGCTGTAAAATCAATACGCATTTTCCTCCCTCCATTTCTGCTTGCATACTCCTGAAGCCCATGCCCCATGGTTGGTCTACGTCCACGACCTCTCCTTGACGGCCGTGGATCAGTTGGACCAGTGGAGCATGCTAACGCATCTACATTACAAACTAGCAGATAAATTAGAAGGTTACAATTTCAAGTGGAAAATAGAAGGGGGTGAAGCGATGATGTCGCATATACCTTGGCCTTGTAATGTTATCATGTTATCTGATTGTTCAGATGTGCCTATCATGTCTTGAGAACCTTGTACCCCTGAATCAGCGTCAAGCGAGTTGCTATCCTTAGAAGTTAGGTGAGGTGATGTGTTTGTTGGATTCGGTGCAGGCTGTTCTTGTTGGTTTGTAGCTTCAACTGACTCAGTTGTTGTGGTAGCTCTAGATCTTGTTATTCTTGAGGTAGCAGCTGCACTATTTTTGGATCTGCCATGCTTTTTCGTTTTTGGCATGGTAGAAACTTCAGGTGCCTGGGTCAAACAAGTGAGTCAAACAAGGCAGGTAATCAACAGTAACTTGTGCAATGTCAGCATAGTTTCAAATAGGAATGCAGTGAACAAAGATATCATCATCTATATTGACAGAAAATGTGAATAAATATTTTGAGTCAACTATTTACGATACTTATAGTGCAGATCGACATACACATGATACAACCAAGGCGAAATTAAAGCCAGTGAATCCACATTGTACATATTATTTAAGATGTAAGTCTGCATGATATATTACCATAGCTTTGGACTTAGCAACATCGACCCCCTCTTCATCTATCAAATCCTCTTCCTCTCTGTGGGCCTCCTCTTCAGCATCTGGTTCATACTCTGAGTCGCTGTGATCATCAGCACATGGTGCATTTTGTGTCGGTTGCGCATTAGAGGCACTAGGGTATACAAGGCTACGAGCTAAGCTTTGTATGCCTTTAAGATGCTCCCGCTCTGCAGCCTTGCGTTCTGCAATCCTTGCATCCCTTTCCTTCAAATACGCCTCGCCCTTGCGTTTCTGTTCCGCAAGATATTCCCTGCTATGCATATCACTCTCCAGAACTGGTGGCATGTTTTAATAACTGAAGCTGGAAAATATGACAGAGAGTGAACTCAATGAATTGCCAAAAGACCTACCAGCCTACATTATCATCCCTAGATGACTGAAATTCGCTGAAACTTATTTGGAGGAGTACTTGTAACTTACATGATTACAATAAATTATCTCTTGAACCTGGTTATCATTGCTAGTAGACAAAAAAAAGCTAGATTGTGTAAGATAGTTGTAAACACGCAGCTCTACTAACAAGTATTTCATGTGTTCCTTTATAATTAAACTTAGAATTGATGCTTGTCTAATTTGAGATGGCAAATACATTACTATATGATGCTTTTGAGGGATGTAGAACAGATCGAAATAAATAATATACTTGGAAATATGGGGCGTCCAGAATTCAATTAAACAAGAACAAGTGCAGACTCGGTCTTTATTCAGTTTCAAACAAGTGCAGACTCGGTCTTTATTCAGTTTCAAACAAGAACAACTGCAGACTCAGTCTTTATCAACAAGTGCAGAGTCGTTGTATTACAGGAAATCTCACAAACAACTAAATAAAGACCAACTAAATCTTACAGAGTTACTGGATTTGCCACATGCGCTGTGTTCAGACATGTAAAGAAATCTCACGCCCGTGTGTGCTTTTATCCCCCAAATCCCTTCCCTGCTGATCCCTTACGTCTAGAGCTTGGGGTATGAGGAGGGCAGGATGAGAAAATTACAGTGAGCCGTCGCCGGTCGCTCCAATCGGTGGAGAAAGAGAGCAGGGTGGGTGGCCTCCTCAAATCCGTTGGTGCCGGTTGATGCAGCTCGGCCGGTCGGGCGGCCTCCTCCAATCCGCCGTCGCCGGTCGCTGCAATCAGGGGGTGGGGGAATAGAGCGGAGTGCTCGCGGGGATGGTTGATGTGGTGGATCCGTGCTCGGCCGGCGGGGCGGCCACCCCCAATCTGCCGGCCCTGATCGCCGCAGTTTTGGGATAGGATAGTCGATTGAATCTGGCGAAAAAATGCCGGAGTGGGCGACTGGGCGGTGGCTTTTAGCGATGCCTCTTCGCGGGTGAAACAGAAGGATAATTCTTTGCTGGGTCTTTGACGGATGGGGACACAGGGTGGATGCAGGAAAAAAATAGGAAAGTGGAGGGAAAAGAGTATGTGGGTGGAGGGAAAATAATGTTTTTGCGAGGAGATGATTTATTTTCAGAAATTAATTTCCACTTATGTAATTCATTTAATTCAAAATAAGTAGAAAATGATTATTTAAAAAGTAAATCTTACATGAACAATATGATGTGGTATTTTTTCTAGAGAAAAGGCATTGGCCAAGCTCGAGAATAAGCTCGAACCTAGCTTGGCTTTGAATTAATAAAGCCATCAACCGGCCAAAAATGCATAGGAATTATATAACAGAGAAAGAAAGCAACGCGAAAAAGATACATAATGTTGCGAGAAACGACTCTAAGGCTACAGCAAGCGTCATTGCCATCAACCGCCACAAAGCCGAAACCAACTAGCCAAGCTAACACCTAAGAAGGAGGGCAACACCGGGCAAGTATCATGCCGCTGACTGCAACCAGAGGGCCAAACATGAGCAACCATAAGGTCTGCTTCCATCGCAGCAAAGGGATAATGTGGTATTTTCAATGGTTTCTGGGGGAGAATTGTAACTAAGTATGTGTAAAGTTGTACAGAGGGGTCTTAAGTATGTGATCTGGAGTGTGTCTATCCTCCAAGAAAAGGCGGCCAGGGTTTCTTCCTCCCATCGGCGGCACTGCCGATCTACCACATCTCCTGTGGCCTTAGGGCCATGGGTGCGCGGTGGATTTCCGCCCTTGCCGGCGGGAGATCTCCCTTTTTACGTGCTTTTTCAAGTTTTGTTAGGGTGTGTGTTCTGTTCAGGAAGACAAGATGGCGGTGGCTTTCTCAAGATGGAATAAGGTTCTCCCTGCCTAGCCCCCGTCCAGATGGTGCATCTACCATCGTTGGAGGGCGCATGGAGGTGTATCTCTGACGGATCTCGCGGGATTCGGCCGGGTGGTTGTTTTTGGTGGATCTGCTTGGATCCGGTCTTTGTTTGTCTTTGTTCATGTGTCTTCAGGTTGGATCCTTTCAATCTACACTTTCTGTTCATTGGTGACGGTTGCTGTTCTGGTGGGTTCATCCTATGGGGCCTTATCAAGACAACTTCCCGGCTGGCTACTACAACAAGGTGCGCCCGACTCCGATGAGGAAGGGGTGATGACGGCGGCACGCCTTCGGCTCACTTCACTGCTTTTAGTCATCTCTAGGTGGTCTATAAATCTGCACTGGGCCGAGAACAGGCATGGTGGCGTGGGTAATACGCGAGCGTGGGTGACCTAAGGGACGAGCACGGCATCATAGATGGGCGACGCCCGCCGATGACATGACTTTTATGCAAGACGTAATCGAACAACACATGTGGTTTTGATTTGATGCTAGTGCAGCGACCCACCAGCGAGTTAGAGGAGGACATGGGACCCGGACCGGCTCACGAGACTCGAATCGCCGCCATTTCCCATGCCCTATTCTTCCTCGCTGGAGCCTATGGCATGCACGTCATCGGTGGATGTGAGGTCGACGATGCATCTGTCGTGGTCGGAGCCCAATACGTTCACCACGACACAGTTGCGGCAGCAGGGGTTGCCGGTCACCTGTAGCGGTGCTGGAGAGTGTGACTCTGCCTCGCCGGTGTCTGCTGTGAGGGTTTGATATGGGGTTGTCCGTCAGCCTGGACGTTTGGGCTTGATTTGCTAGATGAAAATTTTGCGTTCATGTAGTGATCGGGCAGTCTGCCGGGCGTTTGGCACGGATATGGGTCTGGCTGTAGATGCTCTTACCAAATACAGATATAGCTCCGTCCCATAATATAAAAATATTTTTAACACTACACTAATGTTAAAAATGCTCTTATATTATGAAGAGTAGCTCTTATCAAATACAGATATATATAAAAAGAAACGCTCACACTCAGCTCGCTCATTCTGCTCTTGTGCTAGGCTGCTAACTATCACCTCGTCTCCTCCGTGCCGTTGACCACAAAAAGAATCCCCAAATCAGCGCCAAACGACCCGCCGCCGCACCTTGCCGCCGGTAGCTCCTAAAGAGCGCCGTCTCGGCGGAGCGCCCTAGCCCCGCTGCTTCTTGCTCGAGCTGCGGGTGCTTGCTTCGCCGGCGGCGGCTCTGCAACAGCGTGCTGTCCGAAGCACAGCGGCGGCCCCTTCCCCCGCTGCTCTTGAGGATGCATGCGGCGGAGGGAGGAGCCGGCATGGGTCGCGCGAGAGAAGGATTCAGTCTCGGTGGTTCTGCAGGAGGCGCGTGCAAAGGGGAACCCGCGAGAATGTTGCAGGGTGAGTTCTTGATCTATCGACTCCTAGTCTTCTATATATTTCAGTAGGGTGGAACAGAGTAGATTTATTGGCCATGGAGTTGATTATTTGATCATCTGTGTACTATATAGTTTTTCATTACATGAACACATGACTGTAAAGAAATCTCTCCGCTAAGGTCAGGCATATGACATCTAACTGTACTGCAGTAGCATGTATTCAGGTTCAGGCAGTACCATTGCAGGCTGTAGCAAATCTCAAAACCATGCTCACTAGTGCAGTTTTGCAAACACCTATCAGTTGGATGTCAAAGTAAAGTTATCTAGATAGTCATGTATGTGTCAAATCCGAACCATGGTATGTACTGTATTACGTGAAAATGAACATAAAAAGAACCCAAAAGAGCCAAACTTTTGTAAAGTACAAATATGCATTACACGATCTAGTCATCATCACTTGAATGCTCATTCTCACTCAATGCACCATCTTCCTGTCCATCATCATCAGTACCACTATCTTCATCATAGTTGTTGTCATCCTTCAGAAGATCGTAAACAATACTAGCATGAACAGGCGTGCCTTCTTCGTCATCACGGCTATAAGTGTCCAACAACTGATCAATATCCTTCACAGTGGAAGTTGTCGAGGGCATTTCTTCCTGGTATGCATCTGTAGCATTGAGCTCGCCTGTCTCCAGTTCAGGGACATCGTACAAATGTCTATGACTGAAAGTCTGCACCACATTCCAGTCCTTTCCATATTTTGTGTCCTCCATGTAGAACACTTGTTCTGCTTGAGAAGCCAAGATGAAAGGATCCTTCTTGTATCGAAGCGCCTTAACATTAAGACTTTTGAAGTAACCATCATCTTTCATGCCGGTCGCCTTGCCATGGAGATCAAACCAATCACCACGAAACAAAAAGATCGACCTTTCTCCATGCTTGTTTTTGGGGTACCGCAACTCCAGAACTTCTTTTAGAACACCATAGTACTGAGTCTCTACATTATTGACAATTTCCTTCACCATGATTCCTGAATTTTGAGTTTTTCTTTTCTTTTCACGATCAAAGGTGTGATACCGAACACCATTCACATTGCAGGCAGAGTATACCACTATCCGCTTGTTTGGCCCACATGCTAGTGAGTACAAATCCGCTGAAACATGTTGTTCTCCTAAAGTATATATCTGTCACAAGATGCGCACACAGTAGTTACATGGTCAGTTATTAACATTAAAAATATGCAAGATGGACATAACAAAGACATAAACAGATAACTTACATGCTTTTCGAACCATGTAGGGAATTCTTTCTTAAGTGTGTGCTCAATGTTAATGACACCTCTCCTTCGTATTTCTTCTCGACAAACCCTACAACAATAAAGCAAAAAATATCATTATAATTAATTTTCACTAAGAGGCAATCACATACTTTACTATTAATGATGATGACAACTTGCCAAGTGAACTTACTCCATGTACTCCTCTACTTCAGGACAATTAGTAAGCACATACCAAACCATTTGGTCATACTCAGTTGGATAACAATGGAGTTTGGATGACCCAAAACCTTTTGCAGGAACTGAAAAAACTTCTGGGGTTTCCCTCTATTCTCAGTCTTCCCATTGAAAAGTTTGCTTCTTCTGTAAGGATGATTAGTAGGCAGAAATCTTCGGTGCCCAACAAACCCAATTTTATTTTTCAATGGCTCAGAGCAAGGCTCCACATCACAGTGCACACATGCATGATAACCTCTTGTGCTACGGCCCGATAAAGTGGCCAGTCCAGGGTAATCATGAATCGACCACAAGAATGCCGCATGCAAATTAAATGGTTCCCCCGTCAATGCATCATATGTTTCCACACCAGTTACCCAAAGTTTCATCATATCTACAATCAGCGGTTGCATAAATACATGGAACTCCTTTCCAGGTGCTTTTCTCCCGGGAATAAGCAAAGACATCATGAAATTAGATTGGTCCATGCACATCCAGGGTGGGAAGTTGTAGGGGATGATAAAAACAGGCCACATACTATATGAACTCGTCATGTTTCCAAAGGGGTTGAATCCATCCGTGGCAATACCAAGCTTCATATTACGGGCATCCTTAGCAAACCAACCGAACACACTATCAAAATGCTTCCATGCTTCACCATCAGCAGGGTGTCTCATAACATTTGCCTCAGCAACCCTCTTCTCCTTATGCCACCTTGCATCTGCTGATTGTTCCTTTGACACAAAAAATCTTTGAAGCCTTGGGATGATAGGAAAGTACCTAAGTACCTTGTGAGGTATCTTTTTCCTCCCCACCTCGTCTTTCCATCTTGATGTCCCGCATTCAGGACAATGGCTATTGTTGGCATGTTGGCCCCAAAACAATGCACAATCAAACTTGCAAACATGAATTGTCTCGTAACCCAGCCCGACTTCACTAAGAACATTCTTAGCTTCAGTGTATGATTTAGGTATATCAGCATGTGGAAACGCCACACTAATCAGCTCAGCAAACTGATTAAATGCTCTATTTGTAATCCGGTTGTATGATTTGATATGGAGGAGCTTAATAATGAACGACAGGCGTGTGAAATCACTACATCCTTCATAAAGATCTTTCTTCGCTTCATCCATTAGCTTGGAAAAGAGGTTAGGCTTATCCTTGCCTTGCCTTCCAGACATGAACATATCATCTACCATATACGCAACATCACCTCTGTTGGCTACATCACGGTCATCATCATCATCTGATTGATATGCAGCACCGTCTGTATTATCACCTTCATCGTCACTCACCGCTTCACCATGAAAGACCCACCTTGTATATGTAACGGACATACCATTGCATAGTATGTGCTCCTCTACTTCAGCCTGGCTGCGGTGTTCCACATTCAGACAGTCCTTGCATGGGCACAATATGTCCTGATTTTCCCTAAAATTTTGGCGAACGAGACCCATAAACTCTTCGACACCTTTCATGTATGGTGGTGTGAAACGCGTTCCTTGTATCCAGCTTCGATCCATTGCACTACAACAAAATAGTTTACCGTTAACAAAATCATGCTTACACCGCATTGAAGCAAAATCTACTACTAACACAACTAGTGGACCCACTACTAAACTGAAACAACAAAACGGGCACAAATTTAACCCTGTCAAGATTGATGAGAACATCTACTCAGGCAATGAATTTAGTAAAACAAAACCTCCTTCACATTGTCTTTCCTAAGTACAGCATATATGCTTGGCTTCCAAACGCCACGGACTTGTGCATGTCTTGTACACAAACATATATATGCTCACTGTCATTGCAAAACCATGCATCTATCTATGCTACATCTAACATTCGTACAGACAATACAACAGCAGAAGTAACAGTTCAATCATTCACACAATTTACCTTTACCTTGCAGGGGTCGGCTGGACTGATGCTTTGGGAGTTCGGGCCAAGCCGGGAGCACTGGCAAGTCTAAACTCTGCGCCTTCGTCAGGTGATGGATAGACTGCAAACTCTGAGCACAGTTGGTGATGGGACGGTGGCCAGTTGGGGACAGGTTGGGGACGAGCGACGTTGTCCCCGTCGTCGACGAGCAAATGCGATGCCTGTGGTGGAAGAGCGGAGATAAGAGGGAGAGGCGGAGGCGCGGTGTGGTAGCCGGTGCGATGCGGCGGCGCTGTAACGCATCGTACGATATGGTGGCCAGATGGATCCGCATGAGGTGTACAGGGGAGTGGATGCACTTACTTGGAATTGGCAACAGCCAGCCGGAACCGATCTGTGTCGTGCTTCGGCTATCGCCGTCCTGCTTCTCCCCGCCGCGAAGCGCCGCTAACTAGAGCCGAGAAGACGATCAGATCGAATCACATATGCCCCGGGAAGAAATAACTAACCTACATATATAGTCTCCCTCAAAAAAAAAACCCTACAGATATAGTCACACACGCCCAGGCGTATAGTCCAAGAATATTATTGCACGATTTGTATAGCGTCCGAACTCTTTCCTAATGGCAACGTATAGTCCAAGAATATGATGGCACGATTTGTATAGCATCCGAACTCTTTCCTAATGCCGGTTCGAACTCCTGTACCAATCCTTTTTGCATCGACTCTCCTATATTAAGTTTATGCTTTTATAGATAGAACCAAACAACATGACCTGATGAGCGCCCCATTCAAGTTTTTTTGCCCAGTCTGTTTATAGATAAGAAAAAAAAAGTAAGATGTCATCGACTCTCCTATTTCCATTTTACCTTTTGAGATAGAACAAAACAAAATTAGCTCAGAAGCTCCCAGTTGAAGTTTTCAGCATAGACACTGCAGAATAAAAATAATTGTGTAAAATTTATATTTTTAATGCCCAATTAATTTTTTTGTCGAGCCAGTACATATTTGTATTAGAAAGAACAAAATAACCATCTAAAAAGGAACAAAACAAGGTTTTCCCTTTTTAAGAATATAATAGTCATAAGTATTTCCATGGCCACTACCTACTTATATTAGAACAGAACAGAATAATTGCAACCCTCAATAGGCTTTGCAAAAATGATGGCGGGGCCCACTGCCAAAACCGATGCATCGCTCCTACCTCTCAATAACCCGTGAACTAGCTCTGGTGGGTCCCACTGCTAGACGCTACATGACAAAAAATGACCATCACACATTTGTAGTATTCGGTGACTCTAGCTAGTTCGTCATGCAAAAGACCAAACCGTCACAGAAATTGGTAACCAGGTGTGCTGAAAGGCCGAGGCATTCCAGTGACGAACAACGTCACCTATTTGCGATAATTAGTGACGCCACCTACGAGAACATCACACATTAGGCATTTCGGTGACGTTGTCCACCATCGTCACGAGGATTTTCGTCACAGTATGTCAATTTTGTTGTAGTGTTTGGAATTAACAGATTTTAATTAATTAGAAAAGGTAATTATTAGGTCAGCATGACATCAGCATGATGTCAGCAGGTCTACAGGTCGACTAGGTCAACCTTGGCACGTGGGGCCCGTTCGTCAGTCTCAGGTTAATTAAACAGGGTTAATTAGTTTAACTAAGTGATTAGGTTAATTAAGTTTAATTAGATTAGTTAAATAGGATTGATTAACTTAATTAACTAATTAATTACTAATTTATTTATTTTAACTCTTCTTTTTATTTAAAATTCGTTCTGGGGTGGGGCCCCCTGTCATTTGGCCAGGGGGGCTTATCGGGCGTGGGCGCTAACGGGCGCGTGTTAACGGGGGGTGGAGCGGAGCAAAGCCACGAGGCTCGCGGGCGCGAGCGCCGGTGGCCGGCGGCCGCGCGGGCGGCGACCCGAGCAGGGTTGGGGCAGCAGCACCACAGCAGGCAGTGGGGCGACCAAGTAGCGCCATGGCGCGGGCGCGGCCAGGCCACCGTGGGGGAGGGGGTTTGGCACGGCGAGGAGCGAACGACTGTTATTGGGTCAGCGGAGAGCGGGACGCGGCCGGTGCGGCGTGGAGCGCGGTCGGGCAGGGACGGTCATGCGCGGGTGGTTGCGGGAGCGCTGCGAGGGCACGGCAGGGTGCAGGGTCGCGGACGGGGGCTCGCGGGGAGCGTGTGCGGCGGGTTGCAGAGAGCCGCAGGGGGGGTCGCCGGGCGCTGTGAGCATGCGCTAGGCGCGGTGAAGTACGGCGCCGGTGCGCGTGAAGGATAGGGGAAAGAGGGGAGGGCGTGGCCCTCACCGACGTTGGCGAGTAGGGGGTCGGCGTGGCTCGGTGGAGCCGTCGAGGGGGGAGACGAGGAAGGGGCGACGAACGAGGCGGAGGAGCTTCGGGCGGCATTGACGAGTAGCGGCGACGGGGTGGTCCATCGATGGGGAGGCCTTCGGGCGACGGCGGACAAGGCGCCGAGTGCGACGAGTACGGCGGGGACAATGTGGTGCTGGAGAAGGCGAGCGGTGACGGGGCGCGTCGGGGAGGAAGCAAGGCGGTGAGGCAGCGGGGGCGGCTTCGGGCGACGGCGATGTCCGGCCTCCTCCTCTCGATCCCGATCCAATCGGGAGAGAGGGGGCAGAGATATTTTGCGGGGGGGAGTGAGGTGTCGGTGGCGGTTCGGGTTTCTGGGGGGAGTGGAATAGGGGAGTGGGGGGAGTGGCCGGCTGGGCCTGGTGGGTTGGCCCAGTTGGGCCTGTGGTCTGCTGGGCCGGAGCCCAGTGGGGGAGGGGGGTTGCTTTCTCTTTTTTTAGCTTTGTTTCTGTTTTCTTTTCTTTATCTATTTTATTTTCTATTTTATTCTTTTAATTTCTGTTTTATAAAATATAAATATAACTCCTAAATTAATGTTATAATTTATTCTACTGCCCCAAAAAGTGTAACACCTAATTAAAAATAGTTTGCATTATTAGTATTTTTAAAAGGCATTTAATTAATTGTCATAGCTGTTGTTTTAATTACTTTAGAGCCTTTCAACATTTTATAAAAGTGTGGTTTCTCCACAATAATTACCTATGCATTATTTGGCAACACCCCAACATTTTAGTTTAATATTTGAAATTCTTTACCGTTTGACTTTATTTTAAGTTTGAATTTCGAATCGATTTTGAACTAACACGAGATTAACAACAGTAACCATGGTGACGTGGCATCATTAACATGGGATTACTGTAGCCTAATTACCCGGGCGTCACAATTCTCCTCCACTACAAGAAATCTCGTCCCGAGATTTAGGAGCGGTTATAAGGGGAAGGGATCTGGTTACGAAATTCTAACGATTCTTCTCGGTCATAGTTGCTCTTCTCGAAGGGGTCGGTCCATTACATTGATGTCTTCAGTCCTCTGCTTCAGGTCATCATGATGAAGTTTGTCGTCCTTCCTTCAGGATCTTCACCGTACTTACGAAAGGGTGAGAAGGGAAAACCCTATAAGGTCGGATTCTAACAAGATCGAGCATTAGACGATTAACCCAGGGGAAGAAGCATAAGTATCTCTCGAATTGAAACTTAAGAAGATGTCGAGAGCAAAGTAAGAAGGTACCGTGAGAAGCTTCAAACCGATAGGCAAGCGTTCGATGCCTTATCAGAAGGTGAAAGGGGTTCTGAGCAACGAGAATAAGTATTGCGTCTGATACCCGAATAGATCACTTGGCAGGTGGCCCATGAGTTACATAAGAAGTCAAGCGCGAGGAATATCTTTGGAAACCGGGGATGTACAGGAGAGTCAGGTTTTGATCCTGTGGAACTGTGGGTTATGGGCCCACCATGTGGGTTAAAAGTAGGAGGAGCGGTGACATCTTGCATGATCAAGTACGCAAGGCATGTCAGAGGGTAACCGGTCAGTTATGCCAACAACAACATCGGTACCAAGGGCGAGGGACGAAGAGAACCATTCTCCTACTCGTTGAACGAGGCAGACCGATAGGCAAGGTTCCCGTCCATCGGTGGTTACCGGAATGTCATCACAATAGTAATAGGGTCTTACCGACACGATTGTACACCTGGGTGTTTACATAAGCAGGAGAATATTACTGCTTAGATCATATAGACCTCAAGAAAGGTTAAACCAAACAATCAAAAGGATAACATGTTTATCAAATTAAACAGAACAATGGAAAGGAAAAAGTGTTTAAACACATATTTCAGGGGTATATGCTTCCCAAGGACAAACAGAGCATGATATCCATGACAGGATAGAAGTAGAAAACCATTTAGGTAAGGGAAGAGGAATTTCATGACATTACCCAAACAACAGTGTTTGAGTAACTGACCAAGAAACATTTATCATCGCGTCTCCAATGTTCTTATTGAAGAGCGGGGTATCATAGTCATGCTTCGAGGTAGCAATGATATGGTGTTTCAATCTCAAGGCGGTGAGGCAGCGGGGGCGGCTTCGGGCGACGGCGATGTCCGGCCTCCTCCTCTCGATCCCGATCCAATCGGGAGAGAGGGGGCAGAGATATTTTGCGGGGGGGAGTGAGGTGTCGGTGGCGGTTCGGGTTTCTGGGGGGAGTGGAATAGGGGAGTGGGGGGAGTGGCCGGCTGGGCCTGGTGGGTTGGCCCAGTTGGGCCTGTGGTCTGCTGGGCCGGAGCCCAGTGGGGGAGGGGGGTTGCTTTCTCTTTTTTTAGCTTTGTTTTCTGTTTTCTTTTCTTTATCTATTTTATTTTCTATTTTATTCTTTTAATTTCTGTTTTATAAAATATAAATATAACTCCTAAATTAATGTTATAATTTATTCTACTGCCCCAAAAAGTGTAACACCTAATTAAAAATAGTTTGCATTATTAGTATTTTTAAAAGGCATTTAATTAATTGTCATAGCTGCTGTTTTAATTACTTTAGAGCCTTTCAACATTTTATAAAAGTGTGGTTTCTCCACAATAATTACCTATGCATTATTTGGCAACACCCCAACATTTTAGTTTAAATATTTGAAATTCTTTATCGTTTGACTTTATTTTAAGTTTGAATTTCGAATCGATTTTGACCTAACACGAGATTAACAACAGTAACCATGGTGACGTGGCATCATTAACATGGGATTACTGTAGCCTAATTACCCGGGCGTCACAGTCAATAGATCCACGAAGAATTCATCAAAGATGGCCATGACCTCTGGTTTAATCACGTTCCAGAAGGTCTGGACGAAAATGACCGGAAGGCCGTCCGGGCCCGGAGCAGAGGAGGAGTTCATACCCTTGATGGCCTCCCAGACCTCCTGCTTAGAGAAGGGGGCCGTCAGGGACGTGTTCTCTACGTCAGAGACAAGTTGGGCGCCGGCCCAACAATCAGGGGCGAGGGAGATGCCGCTCCGAGGAGCGGGAGAGAAGAGGGAACGATAGAAGCCGTCGACATGGGAGCGGATGTTCCGGGGGTCCTGGAAGAGGGTTACCCTATCCCAAAGGCAGGGAATGGTGTTGCGTCTACGGCGCCCGTTGGCAATCGCCTGGAAGTAAGCCGTATTCGCGTCACCCTTCAGGACCCAACGCTGAGCGCCCCGAAGGCGCCAATAGGCTTCCTCATCGGTGTAAATCACGGAGAGCTGGTCTTCGAGGTCATAGCGGGAGAGCCACTCGTCCGGGAAGAGACCCACCGCGTCAGCCCGAAAGTCGAGGGCCTGGATCGCGGTGAGCAACGCCTTCTTACGCTCCCTGGCGTCACGGCCCCCCAGCCCTTCATAAATTGCCGGCCACGCTTCGCACAGAAGTGCCACGCGTCAATAGCAGAAGGGGGCGAGGGTGGGGGTGGGCCCGAGCCTTGATCCACCGAGCACAGACGGCGTCGGTAAACCCAGCCTGGAAAAGCCAGAAGGTCTCAAACCGGAACCGAGGGGGGATCGGCGGACGCTCGTCCGCGGAGGAGAGGAGCAAGGGGACGTGGTCGGAACCAATCCGGGTGATGGCGCGAAGAGAGGCTAGGGGGCATCGGAGGTCCCATTCCGGGGAAACTAGGACCCTGTCCAAGACGGACAAGGTCGGGGAGGCTTGTCTGTTGGTCCAAGTAAAATGGGCCCCAACCCGATCAATCTCCCGGAGGGCGAGGTCGGCAATGAAGTCGTTAAACATGTCCATCCGGGCAAAGCAAACATTGCCATTGTTCTTGTCCTCCGCAACGCGCAGCAGGTTGAAGTCGTCCCCGACAACCATGGGGAGGGAGGCGGCCGAGATTTTCCGGTGGAGCTCCTCCAAGAAGGAGGCCGACCTACTATGATCGGCCGGTCCATAGACAATGATGATCTCCCACTGGAAGTTGAGCGACCTCTCGAAAAGCTCCATGCTGACGAAGAATTCGCCCCTATCCATGCTGCCCACCTCAAAGGTGGCATCCTTCACACCTAAAAGGATGCCATCCGAGTGGCCCGCGCTCCCACTAGAAGGGAGCCAGTGCCACGCAAAGAGGTGAGAGCTCAGCTGGTCAAGCTCAGGGAGCGCAAAATCGCGACGCATGGTCTCTTGCATAGCCACGATGTCGATGTGCTCATCTCGCATGTATTCCACTAACTGGCGGCGGCGGCCATCATGGCCGAAGCCGCGGATGTTCCAGAAGAGGGCCCGCATTAAGGAGCCATTGGGGGGCTGCTTGACCCCAGAACACAGGAAGCGCTAAGCGCACGAAGGGCCGCCGTGCGGGAGCGGGTGCGTCCCCGAATCTCTGGCACGGCCACCGAGGGAGGAGGGGCCGTCGGCTGCGGCCGAGGCGGAGAGGAAGATCCCCCAGACGTAGAGGCGACTGGGGGAACGAGGAGGGCCGCCCGGGCCTCCGCAAGTTTCCCATCGAGAACCTCACGGGCTCTGCTGGCCGCGATCTGGGCGAGAGGGGGGCCAACTTCCCCTCGGAAAATGATCGCGGAGTCGGAGGCCACTTTGGCGAGATGGCCCAGCGGAACAGACTCAAGCGCAGAGAAAGAACAAGACGAAGCAGAGGGGGGAATGGAGGGCGTACCTGGCTCCAAGTTACGGGCGGCAGCGCGGAGCTCCGCCCGCTCGGGGATGGGCAGCGCCGGGCTGCCCTCAGGGTGGGCAGCGTCCAGCCGAGCACTCCGGCGGGAGGCCACCACCGGGGAGGAGGCCGACCGACTGCGACGGGAGTAGGCGGCAGACCGGGGAGGGGGGCTGGGCCGCCAGAGGCGTGATGATCCGGGCCGCCCCCGCCCCAGGAGACGACGGAGGGGACGGCAGCAGTCCCGATCCAGCACAGCCGAGGAAGATCTGGGCCAGGGGTGATGGTGCGGCCAGAGGGGGAGAAGGCGCACTGGGGGCCGGAGAGCAGGCCTCCGAGGGAGCCCGTGGAGATGACGGGGCCGGAGGAGCGTCAGGCTGCGGGGAGGAGACGGCGACGGGGGGAGGCGAAGCCGGAGTGGGGGGGACAACCACAGGAGGCGTCCCCCCACCCGCGGGCACCACCGAAGAGTCGGAGAGCAGGCCGCCGAGCAGGCCGACCGGGGCCAGCACAGGTGGCGGGGACGAGGTGGGGGAGCGCGGGGAGGAGGCCGGGCAGACCACCAGGCCCACACTGGAGATGTCGCTCCCCTCGGATGGCGACACGTCAGAGATTGGTGGGCCATCCACCGGGGGGCGAGAGGCGGCCTGGCGGCCCTTGCCCCCCGCAGACGGAGGGGGAGGCGAGGGGGATGGGGAGCGGGAGTCCTCGGACGCCCCCTCCTCATCCGAGCGGTGAGAACGAGAGCGGTGGCGGCCGTGGTAGTCTCCGCCGGCCCCCGGGTTGTCACCGGGGGGCCGACGTCGAGGAAGCGGGGACGCCCAACGTGGTTGGGAGGCTCGGGGGCGATCTTAAGGTCGAAGCCCTGGTCGTTGAAGAAGACCCGGACCGAAGTGCGCAGCTTGGAGGAGTCGAGGCACTTGACCTTGACCCGCACCTCCTCCTCCTTGCGCAATGAGAGCTCGTCGACCACCACCACCTTGCCCAAGAGGCGAGACATCTGGTGGATGACGAGCTCGGACCGCGCAATATCGGGGAGACCGGAGATGAGGATCTAGGCTGTGTCGAGGACAGCCACGGCCTGAGCGTCGAGTACTGGCTCGGATATCTCGACAACCAGCTGGTTGAGCGCGAGAGTGATCCGGCCACTACGCGTCGCGTAGCCGAAGCTGACGGAGTCGGGGAAGACGACGGAGAAGATATGACCGGCTGTGGGGGTGACCACCCAGTCCCACTGGTGGCGGTAGAGGTGGTTGAGCTCAGCCTCGATCATCTCTGGGGACGCCACCCCATCAACGACCGTGACAATCGCTTGAAGGGATGGCGACGGAGGAGGGGCGTCCGGGACCTCGAGGTGGAAGAAGCCCAACCCCTCGATCCCATGCCCATACATCATGAGCTCCGAAACCACCGGTCTATCCGGGCACAGAATGGCGGGGTGGCCGGGATCCTTGCAGAGGTAGCAGCACTGGGGGTTGACGCAAGCAATCAGGGTAACCTTTGCTAGTAACTTTACTAAGAATAGTTCTTAGGATATTGATGATGTCTGAATTTCGTGAAATGGATAAGAAGGCTCGACATTCGAATTTTGCTTTGAGGTCTCGATAAACTTGGTTTGCAAGCGTTGTCTTTCCCATTCCTCCTGGTCCTATGATGGAGAGAGACTTTGTTTGCTCTTGTTTTGATTCACCTTCAGCCAACAATTTAATTATCTCGGCCTTGGGCTCATCAATTCCAACGAGCTTTGAGCCATGCTCAAAGATAGCAAGAGCTCTTGGGTCAACCACCACATTTTTGGTGTTGGACAAGTTGACGGTACCAAAGACAGCCTGCCTAGTCTTGTACCTTTGATTCCTCTTGCCCACATCAATGATCTGTTTCTTCAGATCTTGGATCTCATTGCCAATCCGCTGACGAGTCTTCATCTTCCACAACTTGCGGAGTGAGTGCTTAATCTTCTCGAGAAAACCATCTGGCTTATTATCTTTGTCGCCAACACCTTGCAAGAAGTCATCAATAGAATCCTCCATGTCATAGGAGAGCTCCTGCACCGCATTCACCCACTACTTATCTTGTTCATCGGGTTCCTCCTCCTCTGACATCTTGAGGAGAAAGGCATGCATGGCAGCGAGCTCGTCCGTGAGGAACTGGATCTCCCCATGCACAGCCTTGTAACGCTTGTATTTGTCTCCCAGCAAAGTGGCCAGCTTCTCCAGGACGGATCTGAGCGCCCCCGTCGCCGCACTCACCAGAACCGCCTCCATGGTCACCGCTAGCTCGGAGCTCTCGCTAAATTAATTTTGTCTCTGTGTGTGTGACTGTGGACGCGAAAGCAGTGTGAGCTAAACGATGCAGCACAAGCAAGTGAGCAAACACCAGGCCACAGCACAATTAGCTAGAATAAGCAATCCGCACCTTTTCTTGAGTGAACTGGGGTCGTGGAAGAAGGCGTCCGAGACGGCGGTCCTCTCCAGCCTGCGGCGGAGATCCAGAGGCAGACGGCGGCGATGCGCAGCGCGAGGACGACGACCAGCGCACGGGAGGAGAGGAGAGAGCGTGAGCGTGAGCGCACACAGGAGGAGGGGATGGAGTGGGGGCGGAGTGGGAGAGGACGGCCGTAAACAACTGATTTTGCGTCAAGTCACTATAATAAAACAAGTGATCGACCCACTTGTGCTTGCGAGCATGTTCGGCTGTTGGCCGGCCACGATGATAGATATAGTCCCGATGTGCCAAGATGATGCTAACCTTACGCTATTCCACGATGATCTATGTTGGAGTTGTATGAGCGGTGTACCAAGTTGCACGGACTGTTATTACAGAAATGCTTACACGCAATGTTAATTAGTAGCGCGTCACTTTCAATCTACATCGTCACTATCTATAATACCTAAATTGCAAAGAGAGCCTTGGCTCAGTGGTTGGACATGCGGTTGTGCAGCTAATGATCCGAGTTCAATTCCTAGAATTGACAGGTGATGCACAGGGGTTTTTCTTCGTTTATTGAGGATCAAGCTTGATGTGTGGTGGAACCACTCATCAAGAAATATCTTGATACTCATCTGAAAAAAACCATGTTTATCTTTTACTCATACTAAAATGGCTGTATGCATCCTTAGTTGGTGCAGAGGCCGGAAAGTGAAAATCTCCCCATTTTTAAGAGATGCCATTATTTGTTAATAGTATGTGCGTATCTTGAGCACAGACGGAAGCTTTGATGGGCTCGCGGCATGGCGGCCCTGGAAGGTGGCGGCAGGTGAAGTTCGGGCTTCCCGCGACGGCATGGCGTGGTGCTGTCCCTATCCAAGGCGGATCTGCATTGCCGATCTCGTGGTTTTGCTGCAAATTGGTTCAGATTAGAGATGGTGATGAGCGTGCCGGATCGATCTCGGCGGCTCTCGCGGTTTGGCGAGGTGGAGTGGGAGTCCTCCTCCCAGGCTCCAGTAGTGGCGCATTCAGGCAGTGGCCGGTGTGCCAGGGCTCCTACGGTGGCACTGTTGTTGCGGTTGGTCGCCGGATCTAGGCGGCTAGATCTGGGGCTTTGAAGGCGGTCGAGACAGTGCATAGGTTGTCGGGTGGATGTCTTGGGACGGATCGAGTGAAAACTTGGTCTTCGATCGTTGGCCGGAGCCGGTGATGACGATGCCCTTATCATTATTTCCTTCATGAAGGCATCATCGAGGTACAAATCCCAAACCCACCCAATACCTCCGGGGGAAACCCTAGATCAGTTGATCGGATGACGGCGGCATTCATGTGTAGTTACCCCCTTGGGGCGGCATTCTTGGAGATGCACTCGGGCTCGAGGGACCATAGGATGGCTTCTTCGGTGGAGCGGTGTTTCTTTCTACATATTCATGGAGGCGGCTCTTGGTGGCATGGAGCAACGGAGGCTTGGCGTCAGATGTGTGGTGATGGACGCGCGCAGGTGCCGCCGCAATACCCGGCAACGGCGTCTCTTGGCAGCTAGACCGGGCAAGGTCGATGCAGCAGTACAGCTCTGAAGATGGATTGGTGGCAGGTGGCTGCGGCGGCCTCATACCCGGCAGGCGCCCTGGTTGAGGAGCACGCCGGACTGGTGAGTGCCCATACCCGGCAGGCGTCCTGGTTGGGACCTCAGGTCTTAGATGTGAGGTTTGGCTGCGAGGTCTGTTTGGTATTAGGCCCAGACTATCAGCGCCCCTTCATCAACTAGATAGGAGTAGCGACAGATATTGCTTAGATGGTGGCTTTGGTCTTACTGTTGTACGACTTTGTAATGTCTTGTGTTAATAATTAATAATATGACCGTATGCATCGTCCAGATGCAGAGGCCGGGGTATTCCTCCTTTAAAAAAAAATAGTTCATCCCCACTATCCTATCCACCTCAGCTGCCTTGCCACGTCATCAGTTGTTTTATTTATTTTGAACATGCAGCTCACCATGTCATCATTCTTTTAAAAAAAATGTGCGACTCTCGAAACCGAAGAGGCGTCTTTGGTCCGAAAAGTCAGTATACTAACCGATAAACAGAAGCCCAATGCTTCATCTCTCCGCATCTCTACTCTTCCCCGTACCAGAAGACAGGGCGGCGCAATCACCATCGGTAGGTGCCCTGCAACAAGCAGCAGATTCGGCGCAGGATCGCCACCGCCTGTGGCACTCATCTGGCACAATCCGCCTGTCCTGGATGAGTGGGGAATTGATACCTGAACCTATTTTCCATTTTTTGTATGTTTTAAACTCGGTAAGTTCCTGCACTTACTTTCCATTTTTTGTATGAAACAGAGCATGGCATAGAAGTGTCCCTATTTGATAGCTCTATGTCCTTTCTCATTTGAATATTTGCACGGTGCCTGTGCCAAATGCTTTTTACATGGCTACACTTTGGAAATTGAGCCGAATTACACTTCTCCAACTTTTTGTAGCTATATGCGAGTCTCCCACTAATTTTTTGACAGTTGCTCAATTAGGCCCACTTCCAATTATTGTTTTTTTATTACAGTTATGCTTACCAACAAGTTCTTGGTATTATTGTCTTAGAACATTTCATAGCTTAAGAAATGGTGAACTAAACTTTATCGGTATGACGGATAAGCTGGGAAACTTTATGATGCTACCAGCAATTCATTTTAAGCATACATATATAGTTCTTAATTCATGGTGCTGAATGTGGATGATTTAAGGTACATGTTCCAAATTACCTTGCATTTACCTATGTTGTTTACAGATGCTCATTTTCTATTCATGCCGATGATTTAAGGTACATGTTCCAAATTACCTTGCATTTACCTATGTTGTTTACAGATGCTCATTTTCTATTCATGCCGATGATTTAAGGTACATGTTCCAAATTACCTTGCATTTACCTATGTTGTTTACAGATGCTCATTTTCTATTCATGCCAATATAATCAAATCTCATCAAAATATACTGCAAGCAATTCCCGCAGCAACGCGCAAAGTATCATCTAGTTTTCTGAAATAGCTATCGCATGAGCATATTTTATAGCTGTCACTATGCCTTTACTAGTTGTATGACTAAAAAATAGCACGCCATGCATGAGTACGTGCTCCTCATAAATCTGGGGAATTCCTAAATCTGGCCAGGCGCAACTTTTTTGAACGGTGGAGACGCTTATACATACACATGTACATTCATCCCTATGAATGCATGTACGCATAACCTGTTCCCTATGAGCATCTTTGAGGGATTGAGTCGGCACATCATCTTGACGAAATCGCCACAGGCGCCTTCATAGTCGACCGGAACGTTTCAATCGCCACAGGCGCCTTCATAGTCGTCCGGAACGTTTCTTCCACTAAACGCACATCTCACGGAGAGCCTACAATAAATCCAGAAAAAAAGATGCGAGCACCAACGTCAAGTCTAGGACTTCCTAACCATCCAACCACTCTAGTGGCCAGACGCAACTTAGTGGTGGTGTTGTAAACAAGCCACTCCATCACTAATATGCCTACCGGTGGCGTGATACTTTTCGGCACGTCATCGGTAGTGGCGTGCCACTTATAGGCATTACTATGTCACTAGTAGAAAAAGGGTCAAATGTGAAGCACAATAGTGCCGGTTTGAATTTCAGCCGGCACTAATGTGTACATTAGTGCCGGTTCGTGGCGGCGATCAATAACACCGGTTCGTGGTGAACCTTTAGTACCGGTTCGTGCCAAGAACCGGTACTAAAAAGGCTGTGTCAGCCTGCGGTCAGGCTATGGCCCCACCATCACCATTTAGTGCCGGTTCATACCACGAACCGGTACTAATGAGGTTATGGCAAGCTGTTTTTAGTCCCACCTCGCTCCCCTAACAAGCCTTTTACCACCTTAAATATGTTATTTCTCAAACTATCACAAGCACTTGGTCTTCATTGAACTCTATGTGTAGAATTTGTGGCCGCAATATGAGTCTTCATCGGTTTATAAATCGTTGATGACTCATATTGACAATTCAGATTGTACACACAAAGATCATTGATGATCAAAGTATTTTTGATGTTATAAGATCATATTAACAATTTAGACTGTAAAGAAATATAAGATCATGATCTAAATGCTCTTATATTTTTTGCGTTCAGTATGCACCAACTGCTAGGCGGGAGGGGTTGTTTAGTATCGGTTCGTGGCGAACCTTTAGCACCGGTTCGTGCCACGAACTGGTACTAATGAGGTTGTGTCAGGTAAGGCTGGGGCCCCAGGAGCACCTTTAGTACCGGTTCATGAATGAACCAGTACTACAGTTTCTTAGTAAGCTGTTTTTTAGTCCCACCTCGCGAAGAGAGAGGGACTAGGAGCGGTTTATAAGCCCTGAGTGCAGAGACGATGAAGAAGAGGCTCAATGCTCACGTTGCTTAGCTTCAAGCCTTCAGGAATATGGTAGACTGCACGGAGCTATGCGCAGTGCAGTTTACACTGTTCCGAAAGGCTTGAAGCAAATTAACGAGCATTGCACCTCTTTTTTATTTTTAATAACTTATTACAACTCCGGACATCTTCTGTTATGGCAAAAACTAATTGCACGTCGGCATTTGTTTTTTTAAACTTTGGTTATAACTCCAGACTTTGACCATCAAGTTTTGCAGAAAAGAAAAAATAGCAGGAAAAAAACTATAGCTGAAAAGAAAAAAACTATATAAAATGACCGTGAAATTGAAAATCACTACAAAATGAACTCTGAAAATGTTGAATTTTGGCAAACTAGATGAAAAACTACTCAGAAATAAATAGAAGAAAATAAATATAACAGAAAAGAATAAACTATACAAAAAACTACGCAGAAATAAATAGAAGAAAATAAAGCAGAAAAAAAATATAAAAAAATTGGGGCGCTGCCCTGTGGGCCTGCTAGGCCACGGGCGTGCAATTACAGGCCTTAAAGGCCCAACAGACTCACAGGACAGCGCGCAGAATTTAGGCCCACGGGCCTGCTATATAGAGGAGTTCAAAGAGGTAGCCGCGGCTGGGTTTATAAACCAGTGCGGCTGCCCTTCGCCCGGCGAGGTGGGACTAAACTTTGGGGTGGCAGCGCGAGGCCTTTAGTACCGGTTGGTGGCTCCAACCGGTACTAAAGATCACCCTTTAGTACCGGTTGGAGCCACCAACCGGTACTAAAGGTCTGCTTTTCCCGCCTCTTGGCCTGGCCAAAGTTGGCCTTTATTACCGGTTGGTGGCTCCAACTGGTACTAAAGGCCCATCCTATATATATAGCACTTACGAAAAATTCAGTTACATCTCCCCACTTTCGTCTCCAACCTTTCGACATCGTCGCGCGCCGCTCGATCCCGTCGTCGCCGCCCGTCGTCCGTCGTCGCTGTCCCTGCCGCCGCCCGTCCTCGTCGTCGTCTCGCGCCGCCGCCCCGAACGCCGCCGCCGTCCGTCGTCGTCGCCGCGGTCCCGTACGTCTCTCGCACCCGCGCGCCGGCGCCCCCGCCCCGTACGCCGCCGCCCTCGCCCCGTACGCTGGCGCCCCCGCTCGTACGTACGGGGCGGCGGCGTACGGGGCGGCATACACACACATATACACACACTACACACATACACACACACATTTTTTACTTATTTTCTGTTTTCTATTTTCTGTTTTTTTAGAAAATTTAATTAGATATTAATTAGCTAGGTATGTGAGATTTGAACTAGTTGAATAATTAATATAACTAGTTTATTTTTAGTAAGAAAATTACCGAACTAGTTTATTTAGGTATATGAGATTTGAATTAGTTGAATAATTAATATAACTAGTTTATTTTTAGTAAGAAAATTGTCGTATCTGAGATTTGATTATCTAATTAAAATATTATTTGTTAATGAATTTTTCTGTTTATTTAATGTTTTTATATATTTTGAGTTTATATATAGAACTAGTTTATTTTTAGTAAATGCTTAGTTGAACTAGTTGAATTAATATATAGAACTAGTTTATTTTTAGTAAATGCTTAGTTGAACTAATTGAATTAATATAACTAGCTTATTTTTAGTAAATGCTTAGTTGAATTAATAGAAGTAGTTGAATCAATTGAATTAGTAAGTGTTTAATGTTTCGCCTAATATGAACATAGGAAATGTCGTCTGACGACGGAAAAAATTTCGGTATGTGCACATACTGTGAAGACGAGCGCGAGCAGTGCGACAGAAATTTCATTGTTGATGATAGGCGATTCAGCATCAAGCTGGATGAGACTTTCGAATTCGATACAGTAAGTCACAACGACAAGTCTGTTTTCGTAATTAAGCAGGACTTATATATGCTTTATTTGCCTGACTTATAATTTTTTATTTTCACTATTTTACTAGCGCATCCCATGCCATGCAAGAATTTTTGTCTTGAATAAGATAGGTTTCAAAGATATGGAAACTATGGAGGTAAAGAGAGCTTACCTGAAAACTGAGCATGATGGTTATACTTTCAACGTCAAAGTATACAATGCACACACGTACACCTATTTTGAATGCAAAACTTGGCAAGCACTATGCAAGGCTTATGCATTTGAGCCTGGTATGGTTATCACCTTTGATATTCGTTCGGAAGATAATATTGAAGGTAATAGAGATATATGGGTCGATGTGCAGACGCCTCCAGTTCTACCATTATGTGAGTTCTTCTCAAATATATTTTTGTCTTTGATATTGCTTATTTCAAAAATAACTGACAACTAATTTCTATTGACAGCTTATCTTCATTCAACCAAACATGTCCGGCGCTTGGCAGACAGGACCTTCTACTGTCCCGGTGCTGAACTAAACTGCGAGGAGATAAGTCATTATGTTTCATGGCTTGAGGATCTTCATACTGTCAAGACAAATTTTTTTCCTGCACTTGGAAATGTTAGTACTCAAAACGTGCGACCAATAGTGATGGTATTGAACTAAGGTCACATCTATTTAGGAATGATGGTAAGATATTTACTATTTGTCCTCAGTGCATATTTTGCATACATATTTTTTTGCTAAACTTTCATTGCTGAGTATATTAATTAAGTACTATACGATGTTCTTCAACAGGAACTCCCGATGACGGTTGTGCCTCAGGGGATCGAGACTAAAGGTCAGATGTCAATTGTTAGCTTAAGGCCAAGATATCCTGCATTGCACATGAATGCATTCAGGATTTCTAGAAGCGATAAATGCTTAATAGTGAAAGATTGGAGGAAAATTGTTAATGATCGCAGAGAAGTACTAGGGGGCAGCAATGAGAAGCGCGGCCCACGATTAGGAGACAGGTTCATCAGCATGCTCCAGTATGATCAATCAGGAGAGCTATACATGTTCTATGCTATTTTACCAGAGAGAGAGTAGCTAGCAGGAGTGATTTAGCTAGTTCTTCATGCTGCTCTTAATTAGTACTTGGCCTTTCATGTCCGTATTCTTCGTTCTAAACTTAAGTGATTTGCTTTTATGGTGTTATATATGAACGCTTATAATATCATGACAATTATGTTGAACTCGATGATTGGTTCTACTAGAAATTCTATTTATATATATATATATATATATATATATATATATATATATATATATATATATATATGCATAACGTTTACAATGTGTAGTATCGTAAAATACCAGCAAACGAAAAAGAATTAAAATGGAAATACAAAATTAAATGAAAAAGAAATCATAAAACTAAAAAAACCCAAACCTTATAATACCGGTTGGTGTTACCAACCGGTACTAAAGGGCTCCAGGCCCCCGGAGCTGGCTCGTGCCATGTGGTTTCCCTTTAGCACCGGTTCGTGCAGAACCGGTACTAAAGGGGGGGGGGGGGCTTTAGTGACCACACTTTAGTGCCGGTTATGGAACCGGCACTAAAGGGCCTTACGAACCGGTGCTATTGCCCGGTTCTGCACTAGTGTGTCTATGGGGTCCATTTTTTGTGCCACATGGTAATGGCATCCCTATAAGTGGCGTGCCTTGCTGATTGGTGCTTTATATATAAAGCGGGGCGAACGCCTTTTTTGGCATAAGTGGCGTGCCTACAAGTGACACACCACCGATAAGACACGTGAGTAATAGCATCACAATTTTGATTAGATTATATAAAGAGGCTTCTCCCTCACGTTATACTCTCTCTGTTCCTAAATATAAGTCTTTGTGAAGATTCCACTATGGACTACATATGGAGCAAAGCGAGTGAATCTATACTTTAAATGCATCTTTATACATCCGTATGTGGTTTATAGTGGAATCTCCATAAAGATTTGCATTTAGGAACGAAGGAAGTAGTTACTACTCCTCTCTCCAAGTCATATCTCTATATCACTCTCCGGTCGCTCCACAAATCCCTACATACCTACAGCCGGCCTTTGCCACGATCGATGTATCGGCGACTTGCTCAGTCATCCTCTCTATGATCTAGGTCATGCCCAAATTTTGGTTTCGTCAAACTTCTGACACTCAATACTATATGTCAAAAAAATTAGCAAAAGGTCATGCTGAAATGTTTCATGACTTCATTAGTTATATCATTTTTTTCCCTATATATACTCTTGTAGGCAACTTGATAGATCGAATGATTCATGCATATGGATCGAACTGTAAATTGGTTCTTTAAGGTGGCGCTGAAATATATGGATCAAGAGGGTAAAACGAAGATATTATTTCTTTGCAAGAAGTGCAAGAACGAAGTTTTGATCGACGCTTTTACTGGAAATGTGAAGACACACTTTCTCAAACATGATTTCCTGCCTGGTTATACATGCCGGACAAGGCACGGTGAAGACGAGTAAGATGACAACATCGAATGGGTGTAGATGAGGAAGCGGGATACTGTTTCGATGAAGAGACAGAGGGAGGGAAGAACGACCAAGAGACATCTGAACATAAACAAGATCATCAGGACAGACAAGAACCTAGTCAATCAAGATCGATGGGCCCAGTTAGTCAATCAGTTGTCTTGGTTACTGATGCCTTGCTTGCTTTCCTGGTTGATCTTTATGCGGTTGTCGTTACTGCTTTTATTAAGAACACTGTTCTGTGAATTCTTTAGTATAACTTTTGTGACACATATTCTACGTTTGTTGATCAAATTGATAGTTAAACTTGATCCCTAGGATACATAGACACCACATAAACTGACACGGATGTAGTTACAATGCACTGCTTTTCAACGAATCAGTGATGTCAATCGAGCAATAGTTGTCTCGACGAGAGATTGCCAGTTAATTAACAACAAAAAACAGGGGCATCAAATTGTGAAGTTGCCCGTGTAGAGAGACCAAAAGCCATTTTGCGGACACGAGGTATATGCATGCGCCCTAATTTCAGCAAAGATTCGTTTTCCCCTAAAAAAAATCAAAGATTCGTTTGGTTTACCTGCCATTACATTAGTTAACTAAGGAAAGGTTGTCTCCATTTCAACTCTCCTCTAGATCTCTGCATGCGCAGGACGTGCCGCTGCTGGGCAGCTAGCTAGCGTCAGTATTAGTTATCTTGGCCCGAGTTATTCCTTCAAAGTTTTGTTCAAAGGCGGATGTGGCTGGTTAGTAATCTTTATTGTTACCGATGCCCTGATCAGTGTTAATTCATAGAGTATATGCGCTTCTTTCACTCACATTACTGCAATAGTGGGCAATGATATTTGTAAACATAAATCTCCGTTACCAAAGTATTTACGGTTTGCGCCACTGAAATTAAGAATCTTCGTTGTATGTTTAATCAGAGCATGGATGATTCGGAAAAGAGATTTTATATTATTCCACATTTTTTTGATATATGTGTACTGTAGGAGATGCCTAATACTATTTTGACAAAACAAGAGCTTATATGATACATTTTTTAGTCCAGGAACCGGTAAGTACCAAACCCAGGTAGCTAACTCATCGCTAAACACAAGTGTACATAATGCAAAGAAGCTATGCCTTTGCCAATTCAAATACCAGCTGCATAATGCAGGATGCTGTATTTGCAAGCATGCACCTCGAAGGTTCTGGAAGTAGAAGTAAGAAGCAAAATTCAAAGGAGGAGACAGCATTGAGAAAGTACACCTGCTGTCGGGGATATACCCCGCGGTGTAACCCGGCCGGAAGTATAACCCGGCCGGACTTGGTGACTCACTAATAACCCGCCCTGGCTGGACGACACACTAAGCGACTCACCCGATCCTGGCAACTTAAAGGGTGACCTGGCAAGCGGATCAGAGGAGCGACAAGACCCGGGGGCCCAGGAGGCTCAAGGCCCAGAAGGCCGGCTTATGTTATGGTAGAGGAAAGGCGTGAGAAATATCTTCATTACAAGGAATCAAGAGCCGGACTTGTATCCGGCTTGTAGTAGAAGATAGGCTAGTCCTAATCCTATTTTGACTCCACATGTAACCCGCCCCTCTAACTTATATAAGGAGGGGCAGGGCACCCCAAAGAGGGACAGGTAACAAGAAACAATATCTAGGGCTAGACACAAAGGGGGAGCCGGCTTATGCGGCGACTCTCGATGAGCATAATGAGACCTAGCCTCAAACAGCATGTAGGGCTATTCCGGATGATGTTTTCCAGGGCCCGAAGCTGTCTAAATCCTCGTCTTGTATGATGATCCGTCTAGCGTCTCTCGATTCCGCCCAACCCCTCTCAAGTTACCACATAGATGCATTGGCCTTGCGACTAAGTCTTCACATTAAAGGACATCTGCCGTGACAAATCTACGACACCTGCAGAATTCATCCCTCGTAGAAACAAACAAATTAGGATGTCAATGAAAACTTTGCCACATTATTCATTCCATAAAACGAGTGACGTGTCAAGGATTTTCCCAACAAGAAAGAGCAGCTTAAGCATGTATAACCACATCCAAATAGCTGAAAAAGATGAGAAGATAGTATATGTAAAATCACACACCTAGTCATAACTGAAAATTGTAAAAATCTGCTGTTGCAAAAACATAACTGCCTGCACCTCACATATTTGTACTAACTAATCTCTAGCTGAAGGCTGAAGCATCCAGCAGTTATCTAGGGACGCCCGGAGAAACAGCCAAACACAAAGATAGATTTGAATGACTAAGGCTAACCCATCTAGTCATAGATTCGAACACAGCCGAACACAAAGGCTGACCCATCCTCCCTGCACCTCACAGCAAAGTTTTAGTGATTCCAATGCCCAATATCATCGGCGATTGTGCACCATCTTCATGCATGCAGTCAGCAGTCAATTCACGAACGGAGGGTGTGTCTCCGTTCAAACATCAGCAAGGACAAATAGATAACCATCTGCTACGTACGCCCTCCAGCATCCAGAGATCAAGTAGCAGCAGATGGGTCTTTGGTCTCCTTTGCGGGAGGCGGCGGGCAGGTGACCACACCGTATCCATCTTCCCCGACAGCGACGCGTGGGGCTGCGTCTCCGTTGCATGGACTGGGGCGGCAGCGGCAGGTGGCTGCCTCGGCCCTCGGGTGGGATTTACGGCCACCCGGCCGGCGTGCGGAGGCCTACTTCGCCGGTGCAGCGGACTCGGACACCTCCTGTGGCGCCTGCCAAGGCGGCCGCGATGGTGGAGGCCTCGGGTGGGGCTGCAGGCGGCGACCCGCGCCCTTCGCTGCCAGCCGTCTCGCCACGACCTATTAGTCTATTACTGTGGCGCCTTGCATGGCGGCCGCGGTGGTGGGGGTCTCGGGTGGGGCGGGAGGCCACGACTCGGGCTCATCGCGGCCGGCCGTCTCGTCACGCTCTGCTACGCGGTCATGGGGCCGGCCTCTTCACCCGTGTCGACTGGGGATGGGGCAGGAGGCCTTGTCTCCAACGGGCGTACTTCGGACGAAGTCGTCGCTTATGCAGGGATTCCGGATCCTAGGTCTGAAGGCCGACGGATGAGCAGTCGACTCTAGGCCCAGCCAGATGCCGATGACCTGCAGCTCGGGCGTGCCATGCGGGTGGCCAAACTTCATGACATTGAGGTCACTACAGGTATGAGTGTTAATACTTCCAATTCAATTCTGCATTTTTCAGAAGATGAAATTATTTATAATGCAAATAGTTTGGGAGTGTCACTTGGTACTGATAGTAAATAAATAGCTAAATCCGTTAATGATTTACTAGACCTTGAGGTGGAACGTGCTTTAGAGGTGATTAGAACTTTAGCGGCTGTTAAACCTTTGAATGATTCCGAAATCGAGGCTTTGGGGGTTCGGGTTCTGGATAGTTTTTGTGATGATCTTGCGCCGTCTCCGGATGATTGCCGGGTAGAACGATACTTTGAATATTGAGAGGGGTTCGTCTCCGGTTAATGTAAGGAAATGTGAGTTCACCGAGCTCGGTGGTGTGGACCGTGTTGATGAACAGCGCATTCCCAAACGAAAATGGAACCGCAAAATCTATCCGGATTCGGCAGTGCGCAGAAGTATTAGGATTCTTACGGCTAAAAAATTCCATGATGAATTATGAAGGACATCTTTTGAAATACCAGAGGTCTGACATGCTTGGCTAAAATAAGGTTTCTGGTGCATGCTTCTATAGAGCATAAGTTAGATTTTATCGCACAGTCTGAAACTGAGAGAGACAACTTTACCTCTCAGTTCCTAGGCACTCTTTCGGGGGGTGTTGATTTTGATTGGCATTGTCTCCCCCCTAGAGGAAGATCCGGAGGGATCCTACTCGGAGTGAAGTGCGAAACTCTAGAAGTGCGGAACGTAGTTATGGGAGAATTTGCGGTCAAGTTTCGTGTTCGATCGAAGCTTGATGGTTTTCAATGGGCACTCGTTGCATTGTACGGGGCCGCGCAACCATAACTTAAACCAGACTTCCTCGCGGATTTGGTACGTATTTGCGGTGATGAACAACTACCATTTTTAGTGGGCGGTGATTTTAACATTATAAGGAGGCGAGACGAAAAGAATAATGATAACTTTGGTGGGCGTTGGTCTTTCATGTTTAACACAATCATTGAAAGTCTCGATCTTCGGGAAATTGAGCTCTCTGGTAGGAAGTTCACATGGGCAAACTCTTTGCCAAATCCAACATATGAGAAGTTGGATCGTCACTAGTAGAAAACAGGGCTAACGTTCGGGCCTGGCCAGCCCATTAGTCCCGGTTCTTCAAGAACCGGGACCCATGGGGGGTATTAGACCCGGTTCGTGAGCCCGGGGGGCCGGCCGGGGCCTCGTGGGCATTGGTCCCGGTTCGTGTGGAACCATTTGTCCCGGTTCAAGCCACGAACCGGGACCAATGGTCCTCGCTCCTGGCACACAACCATTGGTCCCGGTTCATGGCTTGAACCGGGACAGAAGGGGGTACTTTAGTCCCGGTTCATGCCACGGACCGGGACAAATAACTTGCCTATATATACCCACCACCGCGGCAGAGCACTCCACAGTGCACTGTTTTTTCAAGCCGGCGAGGGGAGGGCATTTGGGTGCTCTAGTTCACCTCCTATGCACATGAGGTGTTTCATGAAATGCCCGCGCCACACTAGTTAAGCTTTCTCCTCTCGAAACTCGACCTCCGAGCTCCATTTTCAACGAGATTTGTCTAGATTTAGCGGTCCGTCACGCCCCGTCCCCGTCTTCACCGCCTTTGATCGCCCACGCCGATCTCGTCGCCGGCACCACCGTGGTGAACCTCTTGTTCTTATATTCTTTCTGAAAGAAAAAAAATCTTACTTCAGATAGATACTTGTCTAATTTTCTTACTTTTATTATTCCTTGTTATTATATAGTGCGATGGTTTTGGTATCCGCCCCCGTCGGCCCCCGTCCTGTCTATGATTCAGATGTGGTATATATTATCTTTTCATAACTATTTGGTTCATTTATTGTTTATGACAATTATGCCAACCAATGTGACATAGATTTTATTTATCTAGGAGGTTGTTGAACCGGAAATTCCAACCGACCCTATTGTCGAGAGGTTAAATTTAGTTGAAGAAGAAAACAATTACTTGACGGAAAAAATAAGAAAAATTGAGGAGGAGAAGATGATATTGGAGTTGCATGTTGCGGATGTCGTCGATGATCACAAGATCAAGATGGATGCAATGCGGTTGAAGATTAAAAAGATTAGAAAATATGTCATTCATACCGAGGCTTGGTATCATTATGCAGTTGGATCAGTTGTTACCTTGGTTGCGATTATGATCGCATTTGTTGTTGCATTGTAATATTTTACATAATTTCAACGTATGGTTTAATTAGATGCTCTGGAGAGATATATGTTGTTCAATGAGAACTATATATGTATTGGTTTGTGTTCAGTTTCATTTATTCATATATATGTATTGACCCCCTTCTTCAAATTAGATATTTCGTATGCGGGATGAACTCCTACAACCAGATCGTATGCGAGGAATTCAAGAGGAATTGACGGCATTCTTTCTTGACCACGTGATCGCTAAAGACGGAGAATACCATGTGGACCCTGAGTTCATTTGGAATTAGGAGATTATATTGTAAGAGATAATTATATTGTATATATGTAGCCAGTACGTAGCGTCGGATAGATATACGAGAACTTGTTGTTCGACCAATTTGTCAGAGAAGGAGAGGTGGTCGATATCACTTCTCTCTATGCATATGTTCATGACGATCTTCTATTTCCTTCATTTGCTTACTAGCTAGCGTGTCTAGTCGTCTCTATACGTATAGTACGTAGCGTCGACCAAGCACGGAGATAAGAGAGGACACTTCTCTCTATTAATTAGCTAGCTAATACAATATATGAAACACCTAAATTAACCCCCCCAAAAAAAACCGCTTCAATAAAAACAAAAACCCCAGCACCTGAAATGCTGACGCGTGGATGCCTATTGGTCCCGGTTGGTGCCACCAACCGCCAACCGGGACCAAAGGGCCTCCTGTCTGGGCTCGCCGCACCGGCCACGTGGAGGCCCATCTGTCCCGATTTATGCAAGAACCGGGACTAAAGGTTTAGGGCATTAGTACCGACACTTTAGTCCCGGTTCAAAAACCGGGACAAATGGCCCTTATGAACCGGGACTACAGGTCCTTTTTCTACTAGTGCGTGTACTCTCCAGTGTGGATTGGGAGCAGAAGTTTCCTTTGGTTACGGTTCAGGCACTGTCAAGATCGATCTCCGATCATACGCCATTGCTTGTTGACTCGGGGGAGCCAACGCAAGTGGGGAATAGAAATAACTTTTCTTTCGAATCAGCTTGGTTCGAAAGAGAAGGCTTTCTGGATCTAATAGCACGAGAGTGGGCACAAGATGCAAGAGGGAGATCGAACATTGAAAGATGGCAGAGTAAGATCAGACATTTGCGGCAGTTCCTACGTGGTTGGGCTAAGCATTTGAGTGGGGTGTATAAGATTGAGAAAGATAGGTTACTTACTCTCATCGATGCATTTGATTTAAAAGCAGAATCTTCCATTCTGACTGCTAGTGAGCTAGCATCTAAAGTGGAGGCCGAAGCAAGACTCAAATCATTACTTCGTGAAGAAGAGATGAAATGGGCACTTAGAGCTAAAGTGCGTAAGATCGTCCAAGGAGATGATAATACGCAATTCTTTCATTTGATTGCAAACGGCAAGCATTGCAAGAAGAGGATTTTTCAGCTTGAGCAAGATGAGGGACAATTTTAGGACAGGAGAACCTGAAATTGTATATCACCGACTATTACAAACAACTGTTTGGGGAACCTGAGGATAATGATGTATCCTTAGACGAGTCAGGAGTGGAAGATATCCCTCAGCTAGCGAGGGATGAGAATGATATCTTGACGGCTCCGTTTACGAAAACGGAGGTGTTCGAGGCAATATCTCAAATGAAGAACAATAAAGCTCCCGGTCCAGATGGTTTTCCGGCTGAGTTTTATAAAAGATGTTGGCATATCATTAAGGATGATCTACTTCCAATGTTCCATTATCTTTTTTCAGGGCATTTGCAGCTATTCCATCTGAATTTTGGAACGATCACCCTATTGCCAAAGAAGGCAGAGGCGGTCAGGATTGAGCAGTTCCGACCGATTTGCCTTCTTAACGTTAGCTTCAAAATCTTCACAAAGGTAGGGACCAATAGGCTAACACAGATTGCGCATATTGTAGTTCAGCCAACTCAAACTGCTTTTATGCCAGACAAAAACATCCTTGAAGGGGTGGTGGTTTTGCATGAGACACTCCATGAAATCCATACGAAAAAACTAGATGGGGTTATTTTCAAAGTGGATTTTGAGAAAGCGTATGATAAAGTTAAATGACCATTTCTTCAACAGGCTTTGCGGATGAAAGGCTTCGATCAAGCGTGGCGGAAGCAGATCGAATCTTTTACGCAAAAAGGCAGTGTGGGAATTAGAGTGAATGATGACATAGGTCATTATTTCCAGACACATAAGGGTCTAAGGCAAGGAGATCCAATGTCCCCTATCTTGTTTAACATTATGGTTGACATGTTGACAATTCTGATAGGGCGAGCTAAAGAGAATGGTCAAGTAGGTGGACTGGTTCCACATCTAGTGGATGGCGGCGTGTCCATTCTACAATACGCTGACGATACTATTATCTTTATGGAGCATGATTTGGCTAAGGCACGGAATATGAAGCTTTTATTATGCCTTTTCGAGCAGTTATCGGGCTTAAAGATAAATTTTAACAAGAGTGAGATGTTCTGTTTTGGGAGAGCCAAAGAGGAGCAGGAAGCTTATAAACAACTGTTCGGATGTGGCATAGGTTCACTGCCTTTCTCTTATTTGGGCATACCTATTCATCATTGTAGACTATCTAACAAAGAATGGAAGGTAATTGAAGATCGCTTTGAAAAGAAATTAAGCTGCTGGAAGGGCAAGCTTATGTCTTACGGTGGTAGACTAATTCTCATCAATTATGTGCTCATGAGTATGCCAATGTTTCTTTTGTCGTTTTTTGAGGTGCCCGTAGGGGTGCGCAAGAGATTGGACTTTTATAGATCACACTTCTTCTGGCAGAGTGATGAGTTAAAACGGAAGTACCGACTGGCAAAGTGGGATATCCTTTGCAGGCCTAAAGACCAAGGTGGTCTTGGGATTGAAAATTTAGAGGTAAAGAACAGATGTCTTCTCAGCAAGTGGCTGTACAAGCTATTTGTAGAGACCGAGGCCACTTGGGCTCAGATCTTGCGTAATAAGTACCTTCATTCTAAAACGTTATCCCAGGTGACAGCTGAAGGAAATATGCCCTAGAGGCAATAATAAAGTTATTATTTATTTCCTTATTTCATGATAAATGTTTATTATTCATGCTAAAATTGTATTAACCGGAAACATAATACATGTGTGAATACATAGACAAACACAGTGTCAATAGTATGCCTCTACTTGACTAGCTCGTTAACCAAAGATGGTTAAGTTTCCGAACCATAGACATGAGTTGTCATTTGATTAACGGGATCACATCATTAGGAGAATGATGTGATTGACTTGACCCATTCCGTTAGCTTAGCACTTGATCATTTAGTATGTTGCTATTGCTTTCATCATGACTTATACATGTTCCTATAACTATGAGATTATGCAACTCCCGTTTACCGGAGGAACTCTTTGTGTGCTACCAAACATCACAACGTAACTGGGTGATTCTAAAGGTGCTCTACAGGTGTCTCCGAAGGTACTTGTTGGGTTGGCGTATTTTGAGATTAGGATTTGTCACTCCGATTGTCGGAGAGGTATCTATGGGCCCACTCGGTAATGCACATCACTATAAGCCTTGCAAGCATTGTAACTAATGAGTTAGTTGCATGATGATGTATTACAGAACGAGTAAAGAGACTTGCCGGTAACGAGATTGAACTAGGTATTGAGATACCGACGATCGAATCTCGGGCAAGTAACATACCGATGACAAAGGGAACAACGTATGTTGTTATGCGCTTTAACTGATAAAGATCTTCGTAGAATATGTAGGAGCCAATATGAGCATCCAGGTTCTGCTATTGGTTATTGACCGGAGACATGTCTCGGTCATGTCTACATAGTTCTCGAACCCGTAGGGTCCGCACGCTTAAAGTTCAATGACGGTTATATTATGAGTTTATGTGTTTTGATGTACCGAAGGTAGTTCAGAGTCCCGGATGAGATCGTGGACATGACGAGGAGTCTCGAAATGACCAAGACGTAAAGATCGATATATTGGACGACTATATTCGGACATCGGAAAGGTTCCGAGTGATTCGGGTATTTATCGGAGTGCCGGGGGGTTATCGAAAACCCCGGGGGAACTATTAGGCCTACATGGGCCATAGGGAAGAGGGAAGACAGCCCACAAGGGGCAGCTGTGCCCCCTCCCTATAGGGGGTCCGAATTGGACTAGGGAGGGGGTGCCCCCCCCCCTTTCCTTCTCCTTTTCCTCTCCTTCCTTCCCCCTTCCTTTTCGTGGTTGAACTAGGAAAGAGGGGAGTCCTACTGCTACTAGGAGGAGGACTCCTCCCCTCCTTGGTGCACCCCAAGGCTGGCCGGCACTACTAGGAAAAGGGCTATAGATGGAACTGACACTAATGGCGCACCAGACATGCGGTGCGCCATTAGTATATACTAATGGCGCACCACCCTCTGATGCGCCATTAGTGTTGAAACTACTAATGGCGCACCCTGCCCACGGTGCGCCATTAGTACCAAATTTTTTTTGAACTAGTGCGCCTGTCCAAACATACTAATGGCGCATCCTCTGGTGGTGCGCCATTACTAGTTGTAACTAGTAATGGCGCACCAGCCAGAAGGTGCGCCACTAATGTTATTTTTTTTATTATTGTTTTTATTCCTTTTTTGCAATAAGTACTAATGGCGCACCACCAGGGGGTGCGCCATTAGTAACCTGGATTACTAATGGCGCATTTGTTGCTGGTGCGCCATTAGTAAGTGGGCAGCAACAAGATATTTTGGACAGCATCTCCTCCCACACTCACTTTCTCCCCACTTCATTCTCTCCACCGCCTCCTCCTTGTCTCGGGTGCCTCCTATTTTTCACCTCATTTCCACCATAGATTCATTCAAATTAAGTGGTTAAGTTACCTTGTTTTGCTAGGTAAGTAAGGGGGGAAGCTATATTTATGTTGTTCTCCCTACAACAATGTGCACATGCACTTTTTATGCCCTAGCTAGATCTATGTATGTTCGTGGTGTTGCATATGTTTGTGGTGTTGCATATGTGTTTGTGTTTGGAGGTGTACCGGTATTTGAAATGCGATAGTTGCCAATATTTTGCCGGAATGTTGATTCATTTCCGTTTCGGCGAGAATTTTGGCATTAAGCATTCTTTTTGGTCCTATTTTTAGGGAAAGTCATGCCAAATTTTTTCTTGGTTCTAAAATATCGTTTTGCTCTACCCCGCAGGCGACCATGGTCCGCACGATGACCGAAGGCATCGTGAATAGGTTTTTGAGGTCCGTGAAGGCCGAGATGCTTCAAAAGAACGAGACGGAGATAAGATGTCCGTGTTGAAGATGCAAGCTGAATAGCCTTACTGCGGACCCGGATTCCGGGCAGGTGCGGGACCACCTGCTCTTGCGTGGTTTCATGGATGGCTATCGGTGGCAAGGTGATGAAGATGACTACGAAGTCGTCCATGGGGGCCGGGCAAGAAATGAGGAAGGGCAGCAAGACAATCACCGTGGCTCGGGGGGCGAGAAGACGAAGAATCCCCAGGAGATGATCACGACGGTGATGCTGTACACAGTCATCATGTAGAAGATGCAGGACATGATGATGATGCCGGCGGAGCAGACGACGCTGGACCATCGATGGGCTGGGTGCAGGACCCTCATATTCAAGAGCTGCTTCTCAAGCAGACAGATAACGCAAGAGCTGCCGCCCGAGAGAAAGCCAAGATGGATCAACTTGAGTTAGACGCGGTTACTCCATTGTATGAAGGATGCAGGCCCGAGGATACCCGCCTGAAAGTAACGCTCATGGCTCTGGAGATGAAGGTAAAACACAAAATGACCGATGCATGCTTCGACGAGAACATGTCATTCTGGCACGAACGTCTTCCCAAGGGGAACAAGTGCCCGACCAGTTTGGAGGAGGCGAAGAAAATCGTGTGTCCCCTGGATTTACCGCACGTGAAATACCATGTGTGCATGAACAATTGCATCATTTATCGGGACGAGCACGCGGAGTCTACCATATGTCCGGTGTGCGGTGTCACTCGATACAAGAAGAGGAAGAAAGCTCCTCGAAAAGTGGTGTGGTACTTTCCGATCACTCCTCGTCTGCAGCGGTATTTCACGGATCCTAAGGTAGCAAAGCTCCTGCGTTGGCACGCGGATAGGGAGGAGAAGAAGCGAGAAGATGACGCAAATGATCCGGAGATAGATAAAAAAGACAAGATGCTGAGTCACCCTAAGGATGCGAGCCAGTGGCAAGCGTTGAACTTCGAATACCCAGAATTTGGGAACGATCCAAGGAACATCGTGCTGGGCGCGAGCACCGATGGAGTCAATCCGTTTGGCAGCCAGAGAAGCACACATAGCACCTGGCCTGTGTTTGTGTGGATGTACAACCTTCCCCCCTGGTTGTGCATGAAGAGGAAGTACATTCACATGAGTATGCTAATTGAAGGGCCGAAACAACCAGGGAACGACATCAATCTGTATCTGGGGCTGCTGAAAGAGGAGCTTGACACGCTGTGGAAAACGCCAGCCAATACGTGGGACGCCGCAGAGAAAGAATATTTCCCTATGAGAGCCGCACTGCTCACGACGGTGCACGACTATCTCGGTTACGGATATCTTGCGGGGCAGGTAGTCCACGGATTTTCTGGATGCGTAAGGTGCATGGATGACACAACGTATCGCCAGCTAGATAGAGATCCCGGGTCTTCGAAAACCGTGTTCATGGGACATCGAAGGTGGCTTCGCGATGATGACCCGTGGAGGAAACGCAAGGATCTGTTCGATGGTGAAACCGAACCCCGAAAACGCCCGTGTACGAGGAGCGGCGAGGAAATAGACAAGCTGTTGAAAAATTGGAAAGACTGCCCACTGCCGGGAAAGAAGCAAAAGGCGCCAGAGCCGGGAAAGAAGCGAAAGGCGCCAGAGCCGCTGCTGAAGGTATGGAAAACGAGGTCTGTTTTCTGGGACTTGCCGTACTGGAAGATCCACCGTGTGCCTCACAGCCTTGATGTCATGCATATCACGAAGAACGTGTGCGAGAGTCTGCTTGGTACCCTGCTCAACATGCCAGAGAGGACCAAAGATGGGCCGAAAGCAAGGGCAGACTTGAAATCAATGGGCATCAGGCAGGAGCTTCACGCTATATATGATGATGATGATGATGATGATGATGATGATGATGATGATGATGATGATGATGATGATGATGATGAGGCGAAGCAGGACACAGAAAGTCGTCGCAAAGGCAAAAAGGCCAAGAAGACCGGAAATGACTACCCTCCCGCGTGCTTCACTCTAAGTCAGGAGGAGATCGAGCAGTTTTTCACCTGCCTCCTAGGAGTAAAACTTCCTTACGGTTACGCGGGGAAGATAAGCAGATACCTAGACCCAGCGAAGCAGAAGTTCAGCGGGATGAAGTCTCACGACTGTCACGTGCTGATGACGCAGATACTTCCAGTTGCAATCCGTGGGATCATGGACGCGCACGTCCGTGAAACGCTATTTGGCCTATGCAACTTCTTCGACGTCATCTCTCGGAAGTCGATTGGCGTGAGGCAACTCAGAAGGCTACAGGAAGAGATCGTGGTGATACTATGCGAGCTTGAGATGTACTTCCCGCCCGCATTCTTCGACGTTATGGTGCATCTGCTGGTCCATATAGTGGAGGATATCATCCAACTCGGGCCGACGTTCCTGCACAGCATGATGCCGTTCGAAAGGATGAATGGTGTCATCAAAGGATACGTTCGCAACATGTCACGTCCAGAAGGAAGCATAGCCAGGGGCTTTCTGACCGAAGAGTGCATCTCCTACTGCACGAATTATCTAGGCATCGAGAACCCCGTTGGTCTGCCCGTCAACAGGCACCTCGGCAGGCTCGCTGGATGGGGTCACCGTGAGGGTCGCCGCGAAATGCATGTCGACTTCGAGGGTCGACTCGCCGACTTTGAAAGAGCAAACCTAGTCGCGCTACAACACATAGACGTGGTCGATCCTTGGGTGGTAGAGCACAAAACCTTTATTAAGAAGACGTACAATGACCGAGGCCAACAGAGGACGGACGGAGATACACTCAAAGAGCACAACTCATGTTTCACGCGTTGGTTCAAGCAGAAGCTTCTGTCGTACCCTTTACATGAGGATTCTTTCCGCGGAAGAACAAACTCATATTCGCCTTCGTCACAGGGCGCGAGCACAACCTGATGACCCTATGAGGCCCCGTACGATATCAACAGGCCTACACAATTCTACAACACCGAGGCCAAGGACATGAGAGCGATGGTTATCCGAACTCCGGGGTACGATGGAATCCTCACACCTGCTAACGAAAGGACAGATAACTACGGGAAAGGATCGAGGAGCATCTGGGAGCTGAGCTCCGCTGGACGAGAAGGTCCCATGTTCCGTGTCATGATGGGCCAAGAACGTCATAAAAGAAGACCGGTATTTCACCACCATGGTTATTACCCGAAGCCAAATCCAAGACCGCGGGCGCAAACGTCAACCGCGAAAAATGAGCCATGGGTCTACTGGGCTTCCCAGTGGGACCAATTGCCTTCCTTCATTACCGACCCGCCAAGCCCAGTCGTGTTGTCGTGAGGAGAGGCCAACAAAGGAAGATCATCGGAATGGATGGAGTAGCCAATGAGGCAAGACTTCGACAAGTACGGCGACCCGAGGATCGAACATGACGACGATGATGAAGTAGCAGCATACACCACAAGAAGAAGCAGGACCACCCTACCTAAAGGACGTCCGTTCCACAGAAGAACTCCATTTGCGAAAAGAAGGGCAAGAAGATTGTGAACAGATAGCTAGCTAAGATCGATTGTATTTAAATCGTAGCCTTCATTTCTCGATTGTATTTCATGGGTACTTTTTGAACTATCATGAATATTTTAAATTTCATGGACACTCGATCTCGATCCCCCCTCCATCTCGATCGCTATCCCACCTCGCCAGATCCGGTCCCCTCGCCGCCGAGCACCCCCCCAGTCCACCGGCCGCCCGCCGCCGACCCCCGCACCCTCGATTCCCCTACTCAACCGCCGCCGCCGACCCCCCGCACCGCGACGAAGTTTGAACATATTTAAACACAAATAAGTATCAAACAGCTTTTTAAATGCTAAAAAAAATTGTGGAGCAACCGCCGCCGCCCGCCCCGCACCCCGCGCACCGTCTTATAAAAAAATAAGTATCAAACAGCTTTTTAAATGCTACTGTCTTATAAAAAATATTACTGTTATTATTTAAACAAGTTTGAACATATTTAAACACAAATAAGTATCAAACAGCTTTTTTAAATGCTAAAAAAAATTTGTGGAGCCTGGGAGTTGAACCCAAGACCTCCTGGTGTGAGAATTGGCTGCTAACCAGTCAAGCTAGTAGAGGGGACTTGATGTGGATCAGTTCTGGTGGTACATAACCTGTTGGGTCGAGTTGAAATAAAAAAAAATACTAATGGCGCACCACGGTGAGGTGCGCCATTAGTATGGACATGCTAATGGCGCACCACGGTGAGGTGCGCCATTAGTATTGTGCCCGATCCCCCTTCCCTCTCCCCCTTCGCCCGATCCCCCCTTTCCCTCTCCCCCTCGCCAGTTCCCTCTCCCTCTCGATCCACCGCCGCCGCCGCCGCTTCCCTGACCCTCCCCCCCCGCCCTCGCCCTCGCCCTCTCCCTCCCTCGCCTCTCCTCGCCTTCCCTCTCCCTCGCCCTAGATCCCCTTCCCTCTCCTCTCCCGACGCCGCTGCCGTCGCCTCGACGCTGCCCCGCCGCCCCGACGCCGCCTCGACGCCGCCCGACGCCGCCTCGACCCCGCCCCGACGCCGCTGCCCCGGGTCGGTCAGCCAGCCTCGTCTCCACCGTCACCGGCGACAGCTTAGCCCGACTACAGACGTGGTACGCTCTTCCTCCTCTTCTGTTCTTCCCCTTTTCTCTGGGCACATGGTCATTGAGTAAAATCTGAGTAGATTAGGCCATAAATTGGATTACGAGCACAGTTTAGTCAAGAAAATGCTTCGGGCCAATGTTTCTCGTTCAATTCTTCAAATAAACAGGGCATGTATTCGGTTTTGATGATTGTACTAACAAAGAAAAAGCAGGCATTATTAGATATGAAATCTGGAAATATTTTTAGTTTCTATTTTTTGTAATGACAGGAAAATATTGTGGTCACATTTTCTCATCCCTTTTAACATGATGTAGTGTAACAGAACATATCTGCATAGAAACCATATACTATAACAAGCGCATTAAGCATTTGAGAAGAAGACCTTGTTTCTATATTAAACAAGCCATATGTTGAAGTTGAACAACAACAGATAAGGTAAAGCCTCAGATGAAAATAAACATAGAGGATCAACAGAAGGCATAGGCTGTCCAGCCTACCAAGCAAACCATCATCATTCTCGGCCACATTCGCAATTGGTTTCCAGTCTGCAGATTCCAACCAATTCCAATGGTTCTTTCTTCCACTGTTCCAAATTTCAGTGAAACGTCTCCACCTTCGACACGAACAGTGAGTGTCTCAAAATTGACTATGCAGACCCCCAAACATGATGCTCCTACTCTTTTCATAGAGACAAGGACATTAGCAACAAAGTAGTGGCTTTTCTCCGGGTGTTGGAGAAAGCATAGATGATCCTTCCATTTACAGTAGCAAGGACAATTGTACAACAAGACGATACCACTAGGGCAGGTTCCTTGAATCCTCAACATGACAGAAACAACCTTCTACTTTGAAGCCTCCTCTTTTGATCAGATTCAAATCATCACCCTTTCCAGCAGCAGCAGTAATAACTAGCACTAGAATCACATTGTTCCGCACTTCTTCTTGTTGTGTTTGCTGCTGGGTAGAAGAAGCTTTGGTGGGCTGCTGCTTGTCTTGGTTCTCATCGAAACAACCCAGCTGCACGAAATCCTCGATCGACTTGACATGAACCTGCAAAGGAAAGACAATATTAATAAATCACAACTCTACTAGATTGTTAAGTTGGGTGGGATGTAAAAGCAAATCTTCTTGTAAGTGCAATATACTTAGTGCTGCTATATGAGTGTATAAATATTTGTTGCTATATAAATGTGAACAAAATTTGTGCTTGTATATGATATTCTGCCATGAAGAAAGAATAGATAGTGTGGGTCTGACCTTGTTTAATTTCTGCAATTCTTGTATATGATATTCTTTGGTGTGTATTGCATTCTAATCGTGGTTTTGATCACAGAACAAGAAGGGAAAGGGCGACTGAAGTACCTACTGCATCAGACAGAAGTATTTGCCCACTTTGCAGAAGGAAGCCAGGCTAAAGAGAAGAAGCCACGTGGAAGGTGATTCTTGGTTATGTTTTTTTTAAAAGCAATCCTTGGTTATGTTAGTGCCACTATATAGTACTTTACTATGAACACCCATCTTGGATGACCAATAGAAATTGCAGCCACATGTGCACCGATCTAATTTGAAACATCAATGAAAATTGAAAAAAAATTACTCTCATAGCACTACTTCTATTTGCATTTCCCAAACATATGGTTCTGTCCATCCTCATTTCCTGTCTTCCCTAATAACCATCATTAAGTTATAGGTTTGCTATGTGCCTGTGCTATTCCCTATCAGTAATTGATTTCAGAAAGTGGCAAGCTTTGATAATGTAAGAGTTACTTACTTGCTAATTAGCCAAGCAGGCATGTATTACTTACTTGCTAAGAACTTTGATACTATTTGGATCAAAGTTAAATGAGCACATAGATGACAAAAAAAGTTCAGATTGTAAAATGTTCATTTTGCTGCTAGTGCCCATTTTGAGTAATTGCTTAGAGGGATGATCCTGTGTGAGCTGGTGGAGTGATTTGTTTTCTACATAAAGCTCTTTAGTCAGGCTGGTTTTCGTGAAATACACATGAAGCTTCACCAGCTCCTGTGGGTGTGGGATCCATGTGACATGTGACATTGCATCCATGTCCACCTGGGATAATGATTTTGCAGGTACCCCGAGAGGCCCTTGAGTTTGCCGGAATGTCGATTAACTTCCGTTCCGGCAAATTCGGGTACTCCATATGTCCTATTTTCAGTAAAGGTCATGCTGAAATTTTCCGTGAATTTTAGCATGACTTTGCTAAAAATAGGACATATGGGGTACTTGTGACTAATGCATGGGCCGGGGTATCTTAGTAGTTAATTAAGTAGGATCAAGTGCCCCGGCGTACTTGTGACTAATGCATGGCTTTTAGGGTGCCTCGGTGTCGATAAAAACCGAAATGATGAAAGGTTAGGCTTTTAGGGTGCCTTGGCGTCGAAAAACCCTCAATGATAAAAGCTTAGATTTTAGGATGCCTCGGTGTCGACAAACCCTAAATGATGAGACCATGATCTTGTTCCTTGACAATAACCAACTTTTTGACCAAACTTTGTTTCTATTTAGAGAGAAACATGGCCCACAACGATGAGGCCGGGGGTTCGGGCGGCAAGGCATTCTGGGAGCTGTCCCAGGAGATGGAGGAACAACCTCACTTGTATGAGGCCGCCGCCTTCCCCACCGATCCTGAGACCACGGATGGTGCCGCCGAGGATGACCACACTGATGCCACCACTGATGGTGCCGCCGAGGATGCCACCACTGATGATGGCGGCGCACGCACAGATGGCAGCCAACCGAAGAGGCAACGGAAGGACCGGCGCCCGATCGTGCTCCGCACCCTCAAGGAGGAAGTTACTGAAGTGGACTCCAACGGGAATCCAACGGCGCCCGAACGAATAGTCAAGGGGTACTCGCTTCAGCTCGGGTGCATTGTCCGGAGCACCGTCTCGATCAACACCGAGAACCTGAGGCATCCTGACCGAGGGAATTTGCGCAACCTCCTCTTCACGAAGCTGCACGAACGATACAAGTTCCCCGCTGAATTTGAAAACACAAGCCTCAAAGGGAATAAAGTGAACAATGCTGCCCTCACGAAGATGAGCAAGGCCCTGTCTACTTGGAAAAGCAATGTGAAGAGAATGATCGAGAAAGGTGAGAGTTATCAGAAGATCAAGGAGAAAAATCCTTCGATCACCGAAGATGACTACAACGACTTCAAGATCAATTGCTCGAGCACCGCAAGCTCCCAATCAAGTGAGTGGGGGAAACAAATGCGGGAGCTGAACATAGGGGAACACACACTCGGTCCCGGCGGTTACAGAGTGGCGGAGCCTATATGGGACAAGGAGGAGGCGGACCGTGCCGAGCAAGGCCTACCGCCCCTCTTCGATAAATACGGTGACAAGCAGACCAGGAACTTTGTCAGGGCCCGGTACAAGAAGGACCCGAAAACAAAGGAGCTTACCACGGATCCGAAGACCAGGCAGCTTGAGCTTGTTCTGGTAAGGAATACACCCCCGCGTAATTAGCTCCATATGGTTGCATTCTAATTAATGAAGCCAAATTTCTAAATGGTTCACATTCCTTCCGCAGGCGACTGAAAGCAGTAGCGCGGGGTCGACTAAGAGCAACCCTTGGGACACCACTCTAAATAGGGGGTTGAATGTAATGAAGAACAAGGATAAGCTCAGTAAGCCGACGTCAGCTGGTCGTGTGGCCGGCAAAGGCTTGTCGACAAAATGGGGGTCATACTATACCGCTGGTGTGCGGAAGGAGAAAAAGACCAGCTCGGAAAGCCAGGCGCGAGAGGTTCAAGAACTCAAGGCACAGGTGGCGCGGATTCCGGAGATTGTCCAAGAGCAAGTGGAACAACGACTCGGAGCGACGATCACCGCCCTTGTGCCTACCTTGATCTCGGGGTTGAGTGCGTGGATTGCGGGCGGCCAACAGGGGCCGCCCCCGATTCCTAGCTTCACGGCCAGCAACTCGCATAATGCGATGGCGGGGCCATTGGTGCCTCCGGCGGAGGCGGCATTGGTGTCTCCGACGCCGGCACGGGAGCTTAATGCACCCGGGTGTACGCCGGCCGGCACCTCTTCAGCAAGCGGCCCCTCCGTCAACTGCACGCCCGCCGTTGGCGGTGCCTCGACATTAGCCGAGCTCGACGCCATCATCACGGTAACTAATTAAGCCTCTCTCGGCCGAGGACTTCATCTCCTTGCCTTTGACTGGGCATCCCTGACGCCCTACATGTTTTCGCAGGGCGCCGCCGACGTTCCGTGCACTCTCCTCCACTTCGTGAACAACGAGTTGGTCGATGTCGCCAAGGGCAAAATCGTTCAACCGGGCAACCCCTTGTTCCACGGTACCCAGATGCCACCCAACTTGTTTAGGGTTCAACTGGTTCGGGTGCTGCCAGGCTGCGACGACTTGTTACCTCCGATTCGACCCGTCGGGGCCGACGATGAAGACGTGATGACCCTCAGCGCCTGCCTGAGCTGGCCCCTGCTTTGGCCGAAGAGCCAGATTCGTTTGGGGGCGGGGGACACCACCCCAAAGACAACACCGCCAGTCGTGCCGGCGCCAAGTCGGCCCCATGGCAAGACCGCCGTAACGGTGCCGGACATCCCTATGCCACTGGATCCAAACATGCATATGGCACAGGATCAGAACGACGAGACGACGATGATGATACATTTGGCAACGTCGATCAGTACTTTGCCGAGCATGGGTACGATGGCGACTTCATGGGGCCTCCTTCTCAAGAACCAAACCCAACAAAAGACGTGTGCGATCTAGCTCGTACCGCGGAGAAGCCAAGTTGCAACAGGCGCCGTCTGGCGTTCAGCTCTCAGGAGACGCCTCCAGCTGCCGACTTCACCGAGCCTCAGATAGGCGAGGTGCGAAATATTATCAGCCCCAACACACTCAAGAAGGCGGTCTGTGAGCAGAACTCGGTCCCATTACAGGAGAAGAAGAAGGCACGCAAAAGAAAGACTAAGAAGGGTGCGAGCCAGCCGGCACCGAGTACGATCCGTGCTCAGGACGGGCCACCTTCACCGCAGGATATCTCGAGGAGGGTGCATGTGGCGGGTAGGGCGATGCTACCGACAAATATGCTCAATGCTGCAACCGGTGCTATGCGGAGTCTGCATGACAGTGTTCTTGCTTTGGAGAAGCGGCGTCTCAGGGAGAAGGATGTGGCATACCCGGTTTTCGCGGCCAAGGTGCCAGAGGGCAAGGGCTTTGTGGATAACTCCATCGGGCGTACGATCGTCCTGCGTTTTGATGACATCCACGCTATGTTGAACCTTCATCCGCTGCACTACACCTTCGTTCGGCTATTTTCGCTGAGTATGGAGATGCGGATCATTCGCGACAAGACCCCGGACATCGTGATAGTCGACCCCTTCTACATGCGTGCCAAGATCTTGGGCAGTGCTGGGGACCGGCAAGTCGCGAGTTCTTACCTCGAAGGCGTCATTCTGGCAAACCAAGATAAGGATAACTTCCTCGTGCCTTACTTTCCCGAGTAAGTCCTCCCCTCAACCGGCCCGTAACATATGAATTCTTATTTCGATCGTTTTTCTTTTAACATTCCGTGTTTTCTGCAGTGACACACGTTGCACGCTCATCCTCCTAAGCCCCAAATATTCCATGGCCACGTATTTCGACCCGGACCGTCAGTCGAACGTAGACTACACAAATGTCAAGAAGGTTCTTGATGATGTTCTCCCCGGCTACGCCCAATCTGGAGGCACCTTCACCAGGCCTATTCGTAAGTACGGCAAGCACGTGTTCTCCCACAATACGACGTTCTGCTGCGTCAAGCAGCCGCCTGGCGGTCAGAAGGGTGCCTACTACGCCATCCATCACATGCGGGCGATCGTACGGGACCATCATCAACTTCTGCTACCGAGTAAACTCAAAGATTGGGCCGCGAGCGTGTCGGCAATCCAGGACGCGGACCTCCGACAAGAATTCTTTCGCATCCAGTCGGAGTTTGCGGAAATCATCCATCAAGATGTCCTTCGTACCTCGGGGCAGTTCTACCTCAGAAATCAACCGTCCAACAGTGACATCGACACAATGCTACAAATGCAGGATGACAACGCCCGTTCTTTCATGACTCCCACGATAGACGGCGGCTTCATCCACGCTCCGGTCCCTTGAGTCGAGTTGTCTAGTTCTGAAACATCGATTGGCTCATGTTGTAATTAAACTTTAATGAACTTGTAGTATGTCTCTTTGGTTTCGAGAGTCGTTCAACTTAGATGTAATCGATGCTATTAATGTCTTGCTTTTCTCTTCCGATCGTTCTGTTGCATACTTATATATTGCTTATGTATTGTCTGTGAATTGGTACTAACGTTTCGTTTGGCTAGTGCATAGCGATGCCGACGTATGTCGTGTACAAGGGTAAGGTTCCCGGAGTCTACGATGACTGGGAGGAGTGTCGGAGACAGGTTCACCGATTCAGCGGTAACAGTTACAAAGGGTACACCACTAGGGCCGAGGCCGAATCTAGATACGCCCGCTATCTAGCGGGAGAGGGGAGGGAGCGTTGGAGGAACCGGATGAAGACGAGTTTCATCGTGATGATGCTCATCGTGATGACCGCAGCTCTCTTCTATGTGATGGTAGTTTAGATGATCGATATCGACTTGTAATGTGAAGACAGACTCGCTACTCGCGGTCTCGAGACTTGTAATATAATGTTCTATCTTTGTTCGGTCTTTTTAATTCGGAGACTAATATGAATTTCGGAAATTGTGAATTGTATTCAAAGACTAATCTTCTATTGTATTTGATGAATCTGTTGTTGATGTGTGCTGTCTATATTTTGTCAAACTATACATTTTGTAACCTGTGCAAAAAACAGAAAATAAAAAAAAAAAACCTAATATTCATACTAATGGCGCATCACATGACAGTGCGCCATTAGTATGACAGTGCATACTAATGGCGCATCACTGGGCAGTGCGCCATTAGTATGCCGCGGTTACTAATGGCGCATCCAGAGGTGGTGCGCCATTAGTATGCCAAAGCACCTGGGTATACATGGCCCCTGGGAGGCATACTAATGGCGCACCCTGGCCTATACTAATGGCGCACCCGAGGTGCGCCATTAGTATCTATACTAATGGCGCACCAGGTGGTGCGCCATTAGTAAAAATTACTAATGGCGTGCTATTAATGGCGCACCACAGATGCGCCACTAATAGCCATACTAGGTGCGCCATTAGTAGGGGTTTTTCTAGTAGTGCGGCCTCCCCCTTGCTCCTTTATATACGGGGGCAGGGTGCATCTCTAGACACAAAAATTGATCCCTTGGATCTCTTAGCCGTGTGCAGTGCCCCCTCCACCATAATCCACCTCGATAATATCATAGTGGTGCTTAGGCGAAGCCCTGCGTCGGTAGAACATCATCATCGTCACCACGTCGTGGTGCTGATGGAACTCTCCCTCAAAGGTCGGCTGGATCGGAGTTCGAGGGACGTCATCGAGCTGGACGTGTGCTGAATTCAGAGGTGCCGTGCGTTCGGTACTTGATCGGTCGGATCGTGAAGACGTACGACTACATCAACCGCATTGTGCTAATGCTTCCGCTTTCGGTCTACGAGGGTACGTGGACACACTCTCCCCTCTCGTTGCTATGCATCACCATGATCTTGCGTGTGCGTAGAATTTTTTTTGAAATTACTATGTTCCCCAATAGTGGTATCAGAGCCAGGTTTTATGCGTAGATGTTATATGCATGAGTAGAACACAAGTGAGTTGTGGGTGATACAAGTCATACTGCTTACCAGCATGTCATACTTTGGTTCGGCGGTATTGTTGGATGAAGCGGCCCGGACCGACATTACGCGTACGCTTACGCGAGACTGGTTCTCCCGACGTGCTTTGCACATAGGTGGCTGGCGGGTGTCAGTTTCTCCAACTTTAATTGGACCGAGTGTGGCTACGTTTGGTCCTTGTGAAGGGTAAAATAACACTAACTTGATGAACTATCGTTGTGGTTTTGATGCGTAGGTAAGAACGATTCTTGCTCAGCCCGTAGCAGCCACGTAAAACTTGCAACAACAAAGTAGAGGACGTCTAACTTGTTTTTGCAGGGCATGTTGTGATGTGATATGGTCAAGACGTGATGCTATATTTTATTGTATGAGATGATCATGTTTTGTAACCGAGTTATCGGCAACTGGCAGGAGCCATATGGTTGTCGCTTTATTGTATGCAATGCAATCGCCCTGTAATTGCTTTACCTTATCACTAAGTGGTAGCGATAGTCGTAGAAGCAATAGTTGGTGAGACGACAACGATGCTACTATGGAGATCAAGGTGTCGCGCCGGTGATGATGGTGATCATGACAGTGCTTCGGAGATGGAGATCACAAGCACAAGATGATGATGGCCATATCATATCACTTATATTGATTGCATGTGATGTTTATCCTTTATGCATCTTGTTTTGCTTTGATTGATGGTAGCATTATAAGATGATCTCTCACTAAATTTCAAGGTATAAGTGTTCTCCCTGAGTATGCACCGTTGCGAAAGTTCTTCGTGCTGAGACACCACGTGATGATCGGGTGTGATAGGCTCTACGTTCAAATACAACGGTTGCAAAACAGTTGCACATGCGGAATACAGATATGGCCTCGGAACACTGAGACCGAAAGGTCGAGCGTGAATCATATAGTACATCTGATCAACATAATGATGTTCACCATTGAAAACTACACCATCTCACGTGATGATCGGACATGGTTTAGTTGATTTGGATCACATGATCACTTAGATGATTAGAGGGATGTCTATCTAAGTGGGAGTTCTTAAGTAATATGATTAATTGAACTTAATTTATCATGAACTTAGTCCTGGTAGTATTTTGCAAATTATGTTGTAGATCAATAGCTCGCGTTGTTGCTTTCATATGTTTATTTTGATATGTTCCTAGAGAAAACTGTGTTGAAAGATGTTAGTAGCAATGATGTGGATTGGATCCGCGATCTGAGGATTGTCCTCATTGCTGCACAGAAGAATTATGTCCTTGATGCACCGCTAGGTGACGGACCTATTGCAGGAGCAGATGCAGACGTTATGAATGTTTGACAAAGCTCGGTATGATGACTACTTAATAGTTTAGCGCACCATGCTTTATGGCTTAGAACCGGGACTTCAAAAATGTTTTGAACACCACGGAGCATATAAGATGTTCCAAGAGTTGAAATTGATATTTCATACTCATTCCCATGTCGAAAGGTATGAGACCTTTAACAATTTCTATAGCTAAAAGATGGAGGAGAATAGCTCAAGCAGTGAGCATGTGCTCAGATTGTCTGGGTGCTACAATCACTTGAATCAAGTGGGAGTTAATCTTCCAGATAAGATAGTGATTGACAGAGTTCCCTAGTCACCATCACCAAGTTACTGGAACTTCGTGATGAACTATAGTATGCAAGGGATGACAAAAATGATTTCGAGCTCTTCATGATGTTGAAATCAACGAAGTTAGAAATCAAGAAAGAGCATCAAGTCTTGATGATTGACAAGACCAGTAGTTTCAAGAAAAGGGCAAAGGGAAAGAAAGGGAACTTCAAGTAGAATGACAAGCAAGTTGTCACTCCCGCGAGGAAGCCCAAAGCTGGACCAAAGCCTGAAACTGAGTGCTTCTACTGCAAAGGAAATGGTCATTGGAAGTGGTAATACCCTGAATATTTGGTGGATAAGAAGGATGGCAAAGTGAACAAGGGTATATTTGATATACAGGTTATTGATGTGTACCTTACTAGTGTTTATAGTAGCCCCTGGGTATTTGATACTTGTTCGGTTGCTAAGATTAGTAACTAGAAACAGGAGTTTCAGAATAAACAGAGACTAGTTGAGGGTGAAGTGACGATGAGTGTTGGAAGTAGTTCCAAGATTGATATGATCATTATCTCACACTCCCTATACTTTCGGGATTAGTGTTAAACCTAAATAAATGTTATTTGGCGTTTGCGTTGAGCATGAATATGATTTGATCATGTTTATTTCAATACGGTTATTTATTTAAAGTCAGAGAATAATTGTTGTTCTGTTTACATGAATAAAACCTTCGATGGACATATACCCAATGAAAATAGTTTGTTGGATCTCGATTGTAGTGATACACATATTCATAATATTGATGCCAAAAGATGCAAAGTTAATAATGATAGTGCAAATTATTTGTGGCACTACCATTTGGGTCATATCGGTGTAAAGCGCATGAAGAAACTCCATAAAGATGGATTTTTGGAATCACTTGGTTATGAATCATTTGATGCTTGCGAACCGTGCCTTTTGGGCAAGATGACTAAAACTCCATTCTCTGAAACAATGGAACGAGCTACTGACTTATTGGAAATAATACATATCGACGTATGCGATTCAATGAATGTTGATGCTCGTGGTGAGTATCGTTATTTTCTGACCTTCACAGATGATTTGAGAAGATATGGGTATATCTACTTAATGAAACACAAGTCTGAAACATTTGAAAAGTTCAAAGAATTTCAGAGTGAAGTGGAGAATCATCGTAACAAGAAAATAAAGTTTCTACGATCTGATGGTGGAGGAGAATATTTGAGTTACGAGTTTGGCCTTCATATAAAAATGTGGAATAGTTTCACAGCTCACACCACCTGGAATACCACAGCGTTATGGTGTGTCCGAATGTCGTAACCACACTTTATTGGATATGGTGCGATCTATGATGTCTTTTATCAGTTTACCACTATTGTTTTGGGGTTATGCATTAGAGACAGCTGCATTCACGTTAAATAGGGCACCATCTAAATCTGTTGAGACGACACCGTATGAACTATGGTTTAGCAATAAACCTAAGTTGTCGTTTCTTAAAGTTTAGGGCTGCGATGCTTATGTGAAAAAATTTCAACCGGATAAGCTCAAACCCAAATCGGAGAAGTGCGTCTTCATAGAATACCCAAAGGAAACTGTTGGGTACACCTTTTATCACAGATCCGAAGGCAAAATATTCATTGCTAAGATGGATACTTTCTAGAGAAGGAGTTTCTCTCGAAAGAAGTGAGTGGGAGGAAAGTAGAGCTTGATAAGGTAATTGTACCTTCTCCCGAATTTGAAAGTAGTTCATCACAGAAATCAGTTCTAGTGATTGCTACACCAATTAGTGAGGAAGCTAATGATGATGATCATGAAACTTCAAATCAAGTTACTACAGAACCTCGTAGGTCTTCCAGAGTATAGTCCGCACCAGAGTGGTACGGTAATCATCTTCTGGAAGTCATATTACTAGACCATGATGAACCTATGAACTATCAGGAAGTGATGATGAGCCCAGATTCCGCGAAATGGTTGGAGGCCATGAAATCTGAGATAGGATCCATGTATGAGAACAAAGTGTGGACTTTGGTGGACTTGCCCAAGCCATAGAAAATAAATGGATCTTCAAGAGGAAGACAGACGTTGATAGTAGTGTTACTATCTACAAAGCTCGACTTGTCGCAAAAAGGTTTTCGACAAGTTCAAGGTGTTGACTACAATGAGATTTTCTCAAGTGTAGCGATGTTTAAGTCTGTCCCAATCATGTTAGCAATTGCCACATTTTATGAAATCTGGCAAATGGATGTCAAAACTGCATTCCTTAATGGTTTTCTTAAAGAAGGGTTGTATATGATGCAACCAGAAGGTTTTGTCAATCCTAAAGGTGCTAACAAAATGTGCAAGCTCCAGCGATCCATCTATGGACTGGTGCAAGCATCTCGAAGTTGGAATATACGTTTTGATAAGTTGATCAAAGCATATAGTTTCATACGGACTTGCAGTGAACCCTGTATTTACAATAAAGTGAGTGGGAGCACTACAGCCTTTTTGATAAGTATATGTGAGTGACATATTGTTGATCAGAAATGATGTAGAATTTTTCTGGAAAGCATAAAGAAGTGTTTGAAAGGAGTTCTTTAAAAGAAAGACCTCAGTAAAGCTACTTACATATTGAGCATCAAGATCTATTGAGATAGATCAAGACGCTTGATAAGATTTTCAATGAGTACATATCTTGACAAGATTTTGAAGTAGTTCAAAATGGAACAGTCAAAGAAAGAGTTCTTGCCTGTGTTGCAAAGGTATGAAATTGAGTAAGACCCAAATTCCGACCACGGCAGAAAATAGAAAGAGAATGAAAGTCATTCCCTATGCCTTAGTCATAGGTTCTATAAAAGTATGCCATGCTATGGACTAGACCTATTGTATACTCTGCCCTGGTTTGGCAAGGGAGTACAATAGTGATCTAGGAGTAGATCACTGGACATTGGTCAAAATTATCCTTAGTGGAATAAGGATATGTTTCTCAGTTATGGAGGTGAAAAGAGGTTCGTCGTAAATGTTGGGGAACGTTGCAGAAAATAAAAATTTTCCTACGGTTTCACCAAGATCCATCTATGAGTTCATCTAGCAACGAGTGATAATAGTACATCTACATACCTTTGTAGATCGCGAGCGGAAGCGTTCAAGAGAACGGGGTTGAGGTAGTCGTACTCGTCGTGATCCAAATCACCGATGACCAAGTGCCGAACGGACAGCACCTCCGCGTTCAACACACGTACGGAGCGGATGACGTCTCCCGCACCTTGATCCAGCAAGGAGGAGGGAGAGGTTGATGAAGATCCAGCAGCATGACGGCGTGGTGGTGGATGCAGCAGGACTCCGGCAGGGCTTCGCCAAGCAACTACGGGAGGAGGAGGTGGTGCAGTAGGGGAGAGGGAGGCGCCAAAGCTTCAGGGGTGCGGCTGCCCTCCCTCCCCCTCCTTTATATAGGCCCCTAGGGGGGGCGCCGGCCCTGGAGATTCAATCTCCCAAGGGGCGGCGACCAGGGGGGTGGAGTGCCCCCCAAGGCAAGTGGTGCGCCCCCCACCCTAGGGTTTCCAACCCTAGGCGCAGGGGGGGGCAAGGAGGAGGCGCACCAGCCAACTAGGGGCTGGTTCCCTCCCCACTTCAGCCCATGGGGCCCTCCGGGATAGGTGGCCCCACCCGGTGGACCCCCGGGACCCTTCCGGTGGTCCCGGTACAATACCGGTGACCCCCCGAAACTCACCCGATGGCCGAAATAGCACTTCATATATATATTTCTTTACCTCCGGATCATTCCGGAACTCCTCGTGACGTCCGGGATCTCATCCGGGACTCCGAACAACTTTTAGTTTGCTGCATACTCATATTCATACAACCCTAGCATCACCGAACCTTAAGTGTGTAGACCCTACGGGTTCGGGAGACATGCAGACATGACCGAGACGGCTCTCCGGTTAATAACCAACAGCGGGATCTGGATACCCATGTTGGCTCCCACATGCTCCTCGTGATCTCATCGGATGAACCACGATGTCGAGGATTTAAGCAACCCCGTATACAATTCCCTTTGTCAATCGGTATGTTACTTGCCCGAGATTCGATCGTCGGTATCCCAATACCTCGTTCAATCTCGTTACCGGCAAGTCACTTTACTCGTACCGTAATGCATGATCCCGTGACCAGACACTTGGTCACTTTGAGCTCATTATAATGATGCATTACCGAGTGGGCCCAGAGATACCTCTCCGTAATACGGAGTGACAAATCCCAGTTTCGATCCGTGTCAACCCAACAGACACTTTTGGTGGTACCTGTAGTGCACCTTTATAGTCACCCAGTTACGTTGCGACGTTTGGTACACCCAAAGCACTCCTACGGTATCTGGGAGTTACATGATCTCATGGTCAAAGGAAAAGATACTTGACGTTGGAAAAGCTCTAGCAAACGAACTACACGATCTTGTGCTATGCTTAGGATTGGGTCTTGTCCAGCACATCATTCTCCTAATGATGTGATCCCGTTATCAATGACATCCAATGTCCATAGTCAGGAAACCATGACTATCTGTTGATCAACGAGCTAGTCAACTAGAGGCTCACTAGGGACATATTGTGGTCTATGTATTCACACGTGTATTACGATTTGCGGATAATACAATTATAGCATGAATAAAAGACAATTATAATGAACAAGGAAATATAATAATAATCCTTTTATTATTGCCTCTAGGGCATATTTCCAACAGTCTCCCACTTTCACTAGAGTCAATAATCTAGTTACATTGTGATGAATCGAACACCCATAGAGTTCTGGTGTTGATCATGTTTTGCTCGCGGAAGAGGTTTAGTTAACGGATCTGCGACATTCAGATCCGTATGCACTTTGCAAATTTCTATGTCTCCAACTTGAACATTTTCATGAATGGAGTTGAAGCGACGCTTGATGTGCCTGGTCTTCTTGTGAAACCTGGGCTCCTTGGCAAGTGCAATAGCTCCAGTGTTGTCACAGAAGAGTTTGATCGGCCCCGACGCATTGGGTATGACTCCTAGGTCGGTGATGAACTCCTTCACCCAAATTGCTTCATGCGCTGCCTCCGAGGCTGCCATGTACTCCGCTTCACATGTAGATCCCGCCACGACGCTCTGCTTGCAGCTGCACCAGCTTACTGCTCCACCATTTAACATATACACGTATCCGGTTTGTGACTTAGAGTCATCCAGATCTGTGTCGAAGCTAGCGTCGACGTAACCCTTTACGACGAGCTCTTCATCACCGCCATAAATGAGAAACATGTCCTTAGTCCTTTTCAGGTACTTCAGGATATTCTTGACCGCTGTCTAGTGTTCCTTGCCGGGATTACTTTGGTACCTTCCTACCAAACTTACGGCAAGGTTTACATCAGGTCTGGTACACAGCATGGCATACATAATAGACCCTATGGCTGAGGCATAGGGGATGACACTCATCTCTTCTATATCTTCTGCCGTGGTCGGACATTGAGCCGAGCTCAATTTCACACCTTGTAACACAGGCAAGAACCCTTTCTTGGACTGATCCATTTTGAACTTCTTCAATATCTTATCAAGGTATGTGCTTTGTGAAAGACCTATGAGGCGTCTCGATCTATCCCTATAGATCTTGATGCCTAATATGTAAGCAGCTTCTCCAAGGTCCTTCATTGAAAAACTCTTATTCAAGTAGGCCTTAATGCTGTCCAAAAGTTCTATATCATTTCCCATCAAAAGTATGTCATCTACATATAATATGAGAAATGCTACAGAGCTCCCACTCACTTTCTTGTAAACGCAGGCTTCTCCATAAGTCTGCATAAACCCAAACGCTTTGATCATCTCATCAAAGCGAATGTTCCAACTCCGAGATGCTTGCACCAGCCCATAAATGGATCGCTGGAGCTTGCATACCTTGTTAGCATTTTTAGGGTCGACAAAACCTTCCGGCTGCATCATATACAGTTCTTCCTTAAGATAGCCGTTAAGGAATGCCGTTTTGACGTCCATTTGCCATATCTCATAATCATAGTATGCGACAATTGCTAACATGATTCAGACGGACTTCAGCTTCGCTACAGGAGAGAAAGTCTCATCGTAGTCAACCCCTTAAACTTGCTGATAACCCTTAGCGACACGTCGAGCTTTATAGATGGTAACATTACGATCCGCGTCCGTCTTCTTCTTAAAGATCCATTTGTTTTCTATCGCTCGCCGATCATCGGGCAAGTCTGTCAAAGTCCATACTTTGTTTTCATACATGGATCCTATCTCGGATTGCATGGCTTCAAGCCATTTGTTGGAATCTGGGCCCGCCATCGCTTCTTCATAGTTCGAAGGTTCACCGTTGTCCAACAACATGATTTCCAGGACAGGGTTGCCATACCACTCTGGTGTGGAACGTGTCCTTGTGGACCTACAAAGTTCAGTAGCAACTTGATCCGAAGTACCTTGATCATCATCATTAATTTCCTCTCTAGTCGGTGTAGGCACCACAGGAACATTTTCTTGAGCTGCACTACTTTCCGGTTCAAGAGGTAGTACTTCATCGAGTTCTACTTTCCTCCCACTTACTCCTTTCGAAAGAAACTCTTTTTCCAGAAAGGATCCGTTCTTGGCAACAAAGATCTTGCCTTCGGATCTAAGGTAGAAGGTATACCCAATGGTTTCCTTAGGGTATCCTATGAAGACGCATTTTTCCGACTTGGGTTCGAGCTTTTCAAGTTGAAGTTTCTTGACATAAGCATCGCATCCCCAAACTTTTAGAAACGACAGCTTAGGTTTCTTCCCAAACCATAATTCATACGGTGTCGTCTCAACGGATTTAGACGGTGCCCTATTTAAAGTGAATGTAGCTGTCTCTAGAGCGTATCCCCAAAATGATAGCGGTAAGTCAGTAAGAGACATCATAGATCGCACCATATCCAATAGAGTGCGATTACGACGTTCGGACACACCGTTACGCTGAGGTGTTCCAGGCGGCGTGAGTTGTGAAACGATTCCACATTTCCTTAAGTGTGTACCAAATTCATGACTTAAATATTCTCCTCCACGATCTGATCGTAAGAACTTTATTTTTCGGTCACGTTGATTCTCTACCTCATTCTGAAATTCCTTGAACTTTTCAAAGGTCTCAGACTTGTGTTTCATGAAGTAGACATACCCATATCTACTTAAGTCGTCTGTGAGAGTGAGAACATAACGATATCCTCCGCGAGCCTCAATGCTCATTGGACCGCACACATCGGTATGTATGATTTCCAATAAGTTGGTTGCTCGCTCCATTGTTCCGGAGAATGGAGTCTTGGTCATTTTGCCCATGAGGCACGGTTCGCATGTGTCACATGATTCATAATCGAGAGACTCTAAAAGTCCATCAGCATGGACCTTCTTCATGCGCTTGACACCAATGTGACCAAGGCGGCAGTGCCACAAGTATGTGGGACTATCGTTATCAACTTTACATCTTTTGGTATTCACACTATGAATATGTATAACATCACGTTCGAGATTCATTAAGAATAAACCATTGACCATCGGAGCATGACCATAAAACATATCTCTCATATAAATAGAACAACCATTATTCTCGGATTTAAATGAGTAGCCATCTCGTATTAAACGAGATCCTGATACAATGTTCATGCTCAAACTTGGCACTAAATAACAATTATTGAGGTTTAAAACTAATCCCGTAGGTAAATGTAGAGGTAGCGTGCCGACGGCGATCACATCGACCTTGGAACCATTCCCGACGCGCATCGTCACCTCGTCCTTCGCCAGTTTCTGCTTATTCCGCAGCTCCTGCTGTGAGTTACAAATATGAGCAACGGCACCGGTATCAAATACCCAGGAGTTACTACGAGTACTGGTAAGGTACACATCAATTATATGTATATCAAATATACCTTTAGTGTTGCCGGCCTTCTTGTCTGCTAAGTATTTGGGGCAGTTCCGCTTCCAGTGACCCTTCCCTTTGCAATAAAAGCACTCAGTCTCAGGCTTGGCTCCATTCTTTGACTTCTTCCCGGCAACTGGCTTACCGGGCGCGGCAACATCCTTGCCGTCCTTCTTGAAGTTCTTCTTACCCTTGCCCTTCTTGAACTTAGTGGTTTTATTGACCATCAACACTTGATGCTCCTTCTTGATTTCTACCTCTGCTGACTTCAACATTGAAAATACTTCAGGAATAGTTTTCACCATCCCCTGCATATTGTAGTTCATCACAAAGCTCTTGTAGCTCGGTGGGAGAGACTGAAGGACTCTGTCAATGACCGCCTCGTCCGGGAGGTTAATGTCCAGCTGGGACAGGCGGTTGTGCAACCCAGACATTTTGAGTATGTGCTCACTGACAGAAGTATTTTCCTCCATCTTACAACTGTAGAACTTGTCGGAGACTTCATATCTCTCGACCCGGGCATGAGCTTGGAAAACTAGTTTCAGCTCTTCGAACATCTCATATGCTTCGTGTTGCTCAAAACGCTTTTGGAGCCCCGGTTCTAAGCTGTAAAGCATGCCGCACTGAACGAGGGAGTAATCATCAGCGCGAGACTGCCAAGCGTTCATAATGTCTGGGTTCTCTGCGATGGGTGCTTCACCTAGCGGTGCTTCTAGGACATATTGTTTCTTTGCAGCTATGAGGATGATCCTCAGGTTCCGGACCCAGTCCGAATAGTTGCTGCCATCATCTTTCAGCTTGGTTTTCTCTAGGAACGCGTTGAAGTTCATGGTGACATGAGCGTTGGCCATTTGATCTACAAGACATTTTGCAAAGATTTTAGACTATTGTTCATGATAATAAAGTTCATCTAATCAAATTATTTAATGAACTCCCACTCAGATTTGACATGCCTCTAGTCATCTAAGTGTTACATGATCCGAGTCGATCCGATCGTCACGTGAGACGGACTAGTCATCGTCGGTGAACATCTCCATGTTGAGCGTATCTTTCATACGACTCATGTTCGACCTTTCGGTCTCTTGTGTTCCGAGGCCATGTCTGTACATGCTAGGCTCGTCAAGTTAACCTAAGTGTTTTGCATGTGTAAAACTATCTTACACCCGTTGTATGTGAACGTAAGGATCTATAACACCCGATCATCACGTGGTGCTTCGAAACGACGAACTTTAGCAATGGTGCACAGTTAGGGGGAACACTTTCTTGAAATTATTATGAGGGATCATCTTATTTACTACCGTCGTTCTAAGTAAACAAGATGCATAAACATAATAAACATCACATGCAATTATATAGTAGTGACATGATATGGCCAATATCATATAGCTCCTTTGATCTCCATCTTCGGGGCTTCATGATCATCTTGTCACCGGCATGACACCATGATCTCCATCATCATGATCTCTATCATCGTGTCTCCATGAAGTTGCTCGCCAACTATTACTTCTACTACTATGGCTAACACGTTTAGCAATAAAGTAAAGTAATTTACATGGCGTTTCTTAATGACACGCAGGTCATAAAAAAAATAAAGACAACTCCTATGGCTCCTGCCGGTTGTCATACTCATCGACATGCAAGTCGTGATTCCTATTACAAGAACATGATCTCATACATCACATATATATCATTCATCATTCATCACAACTTTGGCCATATCACATCACAAAACACTTGCTGCAAAAACAAGTTAGACGTCCTCTAATTGTTGTTGCAAGTTTTACGTGGCTACAATAGGGTTCTAGCAAGAACGTTTTCTTACCTACGTGAAAGCCACAACGTGATTTGTCAACTTCTATTTACCCTTCATAAGGACCCTTTTCATCGAATCCGCTCCAACTAAAGTGGGAGAGACAGACACCCGCTAGCCACCTTATGCAACTAGTGCATGTCAGTCGGTGGAACCTGTCTCACGTAAGCGTACGTGTAAGGTCGGTTCGGGCCGCTTCATCCCACAATACCGCTGAAGCAAGATAAGACTAGTAACGGCAAGAAAGTTGACAACATCTACGCCCACAACAAATTGTGTTCTACTCGTGCAATAGAGAACTACGCATAGACCTAGCTCATGATGCCACTGTTGGGGAACGTTGCAGAAAATAAAAGTTTTCCTACGGTTTCACCAAGATCCATCTATGAGTTCATCTAGCAACGAGTGATAATAGTACATCTACATACCTTTGTAGATCGCGAGCGGAAGCGTTCAAGAGAACGGGGTTGAGGTAGTCGTACTCGTCGTGATCCAAATCATCGATGACCAAGTGCCGAACGGACAGCACCTCCGCGTTCAACACACGTACGGAGCGGATGACGTCTCCCGCACCTTGATCCAGCAAGGAGGAGGGAGAGGTTGATGAAGATCCAGTAGCACGACGACGTGGTGGTGGATGCAGCAGGACTCCGGCAGGGCTTCGCCAAGCAACTACGGGAGGAGGAGGTCGTGCAGCAGGGGAGAGGGAGGCGCCAAAGCTTTAGGGGTGCGGCTGCCCTCCCTCCCCCTCCTTTATATAGGCCCCCAGGGGGGCACCGGCCCTGGAGATTCAATCTCCCAAGGGGCGGCGGCCAGGGGGGGGGGGGGTGGAGTGCCCCCCAAGGCAAGTGGTGCGCCCCCCCCCCCCCCCACCCTAGGGTTTCCAACCCTAGGCGTAGGAGGGGCCCAAGGGGGAGGCACACCAGCCCACTAGGGGCTGGTTGCCTCCCCACTTCAGCCCATGGGGCCCTCTGGGATAGGTGGCCCCACCCGATGGACCCCCGGGACCCTTCCGGTGGTCCCGGTACAATACCGGTGACCCCCGAAACTCACCCGATGGCCGAAATAGCACTTCCTATATATAATTCTTTACCTCCGGACCATTCCGGAACTCCTCGTGACGTCCGGGATCTCATCCGGGTCTCCGAACAACTTTCAGTTTGCTGCATACTCATATTCATACAACCCTAGGATCACCGAACCTTAAGTGTGTAGACCCTACGGGTTCGGGAGACATGCAGACATGACCGAGGCGGCTCTCCGGTCAATAACCAACAGCGGGATCTGGATACCCATGTTGGCTCCCACATGCTCCTCGGTGATCTCATCAGATGAACCACGATGTTGAGGATTTAAGCAACCCCGTATACAATTCCCTTTGTCAATCGGTATGTTACTTGCCCGAGATTCGATCGTCGGTATCCCAATACCTCGTTCAATCTCTTTACCGGCAAGTCACTTTACTCGTACCGTAATGCATGATCCCGTGACCAGACACTTGGTCACTTTGAGCTCATTATGATGATGCATTACCGAGTGGGCCCAGAGATACCTCTCCGTAATACGGAGTGACAAATCCCAGTCTCGATCCGTGTCAACCCAACAGACACTTTCGGAGGTACCTTTAGTGCACCTTTATAGTCACCCAGTTACGTTGCGACGTTTGGTACACCCAAAGCACTCCTACGGTATCCGGGAGTTACACGATCTCATGGTCAAAGGAAAAGATACTTGACATTGGAAAAGCTCTAGCAAACGAACTACACGATCTTGTGCTATGCTTAGGATTGGGTCTTGTCCATCACATCATTCTTCTAATGATGTGATCCCATTATCAATGACATCCAATGTCCATAGTCAGGAAACCATGACTATCTGTTGATCAACGAGCTAGTCAACTAGAGGCTCACTAGGGACATATTGTGGTCTATGTATTCACACGTGTATTACAATTTCCGGATAATACAATTATAGCATGAATAAAAGACAATTATCATGAACAAGGAAATATAATAATAATCCTTTTATTATTGCCTCTAGGGCATATTTCCAACAGTAAAGGGTTATGTCGATGCAAGATTTGACACTGATCCAGATGACTCTAAGTCTCAATCTGGATACATTTTTTTTTGACACCTGAAACAGTAGGACAGGCTCCTACTGCAATTGAATTAAAGAATATAAAGTCTGTTACATGATTTTATTTACAAGCCATTCACTTTGTGAATGGGGGTTGGGGGGTAGGGGGTTCTACAGTGAACTGATAAAGGAAAAAAGGAAGTCTTTATGTTTGTCTCCCAATCTATAAGTGAGAAGGGAGAGGTCTTCTTTGAGTCTTGCACGCCAAGAATCTTGTGATGGAAGAACTCCTCTGAAGTGCTTACTATTTCTTTCCTTCCAGATGCTCCAGGATGCCAAGAGGAAAATTTCCATGAAAAGGTTGGCTCCAGGAGGCTTTGGCCTTGTCCACCCAGTCTAGCCGATTGTCAGCTGCACGTCCCATTATTTGAAGTTCATTCCAGCATGCAAGGCTGAAGGTGCACTCAAAGAAGAGGTGTTCTACAGTCTCATCTTGGCATGCAGTGCATAGAAGGCAACCAAAGTCCGTGCCAATGTTATAGTGTCTCCTCTTCAACATATTGCGAGTGTTGAGTCTATCTGACAACAGTAGCCAACCGAAAACTTTAATTTTCATCGTTGATCTCGATTTCCATATCCATTTGTATGTACGGTGCGCCTGGACATCTTTAAAGTAGAAGGTGTAGAATCTGTTGGCAGAGTATTCTGATCCCCATACACAGTTCCATTCGTCATTGGCCGAATTAGGGTCCATAAGATCAAGCTGCATGGTTTGTTGTTGTAGGTCACCGGTTTCATCAAGAGCTTGCGCGGAGAGGGGTAGGTGGAACGTTTCACCAAGTGACGTGCTGCGCAAGAAATCCCTCACAGATATATCTTCCAGCCGCGCAAAGGAGAAGGCTCTAGGATGGGTGTTGGCCAGAACATCACCAACCCATACATCTTTCCAGAACAGAGCCGAAGACCCATTTTGAATTGTCACATTGGTGATCCCACGGTAGATTGGCATAAGTTTAGAGACATCACGCCACCAGAATGAGCCACATGGGTCGGATGCGTGTGGAATTTTGGTGGTGTAGTATGTGTTCCAAATCAATTCCACCCAGGGCAGGTCCCAATGATTATAGAACTTGTGGAGAAATTTGAGGAGCAAAGCATCACTTTGCAGTTGGAGGTTAATAATGCCAAGTCCTCCAGACTCTTTGGGCTTGCATATCATGTCCCATGATGCCAAGGAGTTGCACTTATCACCTTGATCAGTTTTCTTTGTCCAGAGGCACTTTCTGCGTATTTTGTCAATAAGTTCTATGATGCCTGCTGGGAGTTTGAGTGTGCAAAGAGCGAATATGATGAGAGAAGTTATGACTGAATTCAACAATGTGAGTTTTCCTCCATATGTAATCATGTTGAGGGTGGCCGAAAGACGTCTCTCCACACGGCAGACCAGAGGCATGAGGTCCAAAATAGTTGGTTTGGTGGTGCCCATGGGTAGGCCAAGATAGGTAAATGGTAGCTTGCCAATAACACAGCCAAAAATATTTGCCAATGTGTTTGTGACCTCCTGTCCACAGTTGAGGGGTATGATAGTAGATTTATGGAAATTGATCTTTAAACGTACCGATGTGGCATAGTCGGAGAGGATAGTTTTGATGGTCATGGCTTGTGCAGGACATGCAGGCATAGCTAGAATAGTATCATCCGCGTATTGAATCACCGGGTATTCTCGTTGTGTATTGCAAGGAAAGGGCAAACTGATTTCCCCCCTATTAAAAGCATCATTGATTGCAGCTTGGAGGAGGTCAGCGGCAAGAACAAAAATTAGTGGGGACAGAGGGTCACCTTGTCTCACACCGCATTTGCAATGGAATTGTCTGCCAGGGACACCGTTTAGGAGAACCGCTGACTTGCCCGAAGAAAAGATACATTGAATCCAGCCTAACCATTTGTCGTTAAAACCCATGTTCTTCATAATGGTGAGCATTGCTTCATGGTCAATGGTATCAAAGGCCTTAGCAAAGTCGAGTTTCAGAAGTAAAATCTCTTTCTTGGAGCTTTGGCACTGGTAAATGTATTCGAATGCCCAAGCGAGACAGTCCTAGATAGTGCGCCCTTTGAGGAAACCGTACTGGTTACGGTGAATTATTTTCAGAATGACTTTTTGCAACCGGTTGGCCAAGATTTTAGTGATCACTTTGAGACAGCAGTTCAATAGGGTGATTGGACGGAAATCATTGACGGTGCTAGGCGCATTGTTTTTTGGGATCAGAGTGATGTAGTCGTCGTTGATGCTTTCAAGATTGAGATTTCCATCAAAGAATTGAGTACACAATTTATAAAAATCCTCTTTGATGATTGGCCAAGAAGCTTTGAGAAACGCACCATTGAAGCCAGCTGGTCCTGGTGCACGATCCGGTGGCATCGATTTAATAACATGATCTATTTCAGCATGTGTGAAAGGGACAGTTAAAGCATCTAGGCCTTCAATTCTCTTGATAATACTTGGAAGATCAAATTTCATATCTTTATGAGAAGAATTGCCAAGTCTCTGTTTGAAGGATTGAAAGAGTATTGCTTCTTTGCCCGCATGATCCTCCACACAGATACCATCTTCAGTATGCAGGGCTGCAATGTTATTCCTTCTGTATCGCTCCGAGGCCATAGCTTGAAAGAATTTAGAATTTTCGTCACCAAATTGCACCCATCGAATGGTACACCGTTTCTTCCAGTACATCCTTTGATAAGAAAGTAGTCTGATGAGATGAGCCTTTAGTATTTTCCTAAAATTAGCTTCGGGTGTGGTTAGCTGTCTTTTATTCTCCAACCCATAAATTTCCAAGAGGGCCCTGTTTGAATTTTCTATGGCAATAGTCAGTTTTGAGATATTTTTACTCCAGTATTTAAGATCATGTCGCAGGGTTTTAAACTTTCTGCATAAGACAGTTGCCATATTCTGAGATTGCACAGGCCTGGCCCAAGCGTTTTGAACTACTTCCATAAAACCTGGGTGTTGGATCCAGAAGGATTCAAACCTGAATAACTTTGATCGTGGAATGGAAGTTTCAATAGTAATCACACATGGGATGTGATCTGAAACAGGTCTCCCGAGGGGTTTAACCACAGTGTTGGGGTAGGAGCTCGTCCAATTATTACTAGTGAAAAACCAATCAATTTGCTCGAGTAATGGATCAGATTGCATGTTACTCCAGGTGTATTCGCGACCTTTAATGGGCAGTTCAATTAAGGCACAGTTCAATTAGCTAGAGTAGCTCCTTACAGATCATTGTAGACATAGAATATTTTTTACAAAATACATACGGCTCTAAATGTGACAGACCCGTTGACTAAACTTCTCTCACGAGCAAAACATGATTGCACCTTAGTACTCTTTGGGTGTTAATCACATAGCAATGTGAACTAGATTATTGACTCTAGTAAACCCTTTGGGTGTTGGTCACATGAGATGTGAACTATGGGTGTTAATCATATACAGATATGAATATTCGTGTTAAATCACATGGCGATATGAACTAGATTATTGACTCTAGTGCAAGTGGGAGACTGAAGGAAATATGCCCTAGAGGCAATAATAAAGTTATTATTTATTTCCTTATTTCATGATAAATGTTTATTATTCATGCTAAGATTGTATTAACCAGAAACATAATACATGTGTGAATACATAGACAAACATAGTGTCACTAGTATGCCTCTACTTGACTAGCTCGTTAATCAAAGATGGTTAAGTTTCCTAACCATAGACATAAGTTGTCATTTGATTAACGGGATCACATCATTAGGAGAATGATGTGATTGAATTGATCCATTCCGTTAGCTTAGCACTTGATCGTTTAGTATGTTGCTATTGCTTTCATCATGACTTATACATGTTTCTATAACTATTAGATTATGCAACTCCCGTTTACCGGAGGAACACTTTGTGTGCTACCAAACATCACAACATAACTGGGTGATTATAAAGGTGCTCTACATGTGTCTCTGAAGGTACTTGTTGGGTTGGCGTATTTCGAGATTAGGATTTGTCACTCCGATTGTCGGAGAGGTATCTCTGGGCCCACTCGGTAATGCACATCACTATAAGCCTTGCAAGCATTGTAACTAATGAGTTAGTTGCAAGATGATGTATTACGGAACGATCAAAGAGACTTGCCGGTAACGAGATTGAACTAGGTATTGAGATACCGACGATCGAATCTCGGGCAAGTAACATACCGATGACAAAGGGAACAACGTATGTTGTTATGCGGTTTGACCGATAAAGATCTTCGTAGAATATGTGGGAGCCAATATGAGCATCCAGGTTCCGCTATTGGTTATTGATCGGAGACATGTCTCGGTCATGTCTACATAGTTCTCGAACCCGTAGGGTCCTCACGCTTAAAGTTCAATGACGGTTATATTATGAGTTTATGTGTTTTGATGTACCGAAGGTAGTTCGGAGTCCCGGATGAGATCGGGGACATGACGTGGAGTCTCGAAATGGTCGAGACGTAAAGATCGATATATTGGACGACTATATTCGGACATCGGAAAGGTTCCGAGTGATTCGGGTATTTATCGGAGTGCCGGGGGGTTATCGGAAACCCCGGGGGAACTATTAGGCCTACATGGGCCATAGGGAAGAGGGAAGGCATCCCACAAGGGGCAGCTGCGCCCCCTCCCTATAGGGGGTCCGAATTGGACTAGGGAGGGGGGCGCGCCCCCCTTTCCTTCTCCTTTCCTTCTCCTTCCTTCCCCCTTCCTTTTCCTAGTTGAACTAGGAAAGAGGGGAGTCCTAGTCCTACTAGGAGGAGGACTCCTCCCCTCCTTGGTGCGCCCCAAGGCTGGCCGGCCTCCCCCATTGCTCCTTTATATACGGGGGCAGGGGGGCACCTCTAGACACAACAATTGATTCCTTGGATCTCTTAGCCGTGTGCGGTGCCCCCCTCCACCATAATTCACCTCGATAATATCGTAGTGGTGCTTAGGCGAAGCCCTGCATCGGTAGAACATCATCCTCGTCACCACGCCGTCATGCTGACGGAACTCTCCCTCAAAGCTCGGCTGGATCGGAGTTCGAGGGATGTCATCGAGCTGAACGTGTGCTGAACTCGGAGGTGACGTGCGTTCGGTACTTGATCGGTCGGATCGTGAAGACGTATGACTACATCAACCGCGTTGTGCTAACACTTCCGCTTTCGGTCTACGAGGGTACGTGGACACACTCTCCCCTCTCGTTGCTATGCATCACCATGATCTTGCGTGTGTGTAGGAATTTTTTTGAAATTACTACGTTCCCCAACAACATCAGGAAGGGGCTGATGAAAGTGAAATCGGCTTTCTTTCATAGGACAAAATTTGTTGTCAATAATGGTACTCATACAAGATTCTGGGAGGATACGTGGCTAAGGGGGACGCCCTTAGCTATACAATACCCTTCGCTCTATAATATAGTTCAGCGTAGGGAAGTTTATGTTGCAGCTGTATTACAATCCAATCCTCTAAATATTCAATTCAGACGTGCTTTAGTGGGGAACCGTTGGGACGCTTGGCTCCATTTAGTGACGAGATTAATAGATGTCAACCTTTCTCAACAGCCAGATCGGATACAGTGGAAACTAACCGGAAATGGGGCTTTTTCCGTCAGATCCATGTATCAGGATGTTATAAATTCTAGATATATTCCTTGATCTATACATATTTGGAAAATCAAAGTGCCCTTAAAGATAAAAGTGTTTATGTGGTTTGTTCATAAACAAGTTATTCTCACTAAGGACAATTTGGCTAAACGGAATTGGAATGGATCCCGGAGATGCGGTTTCTGTGATAAGGATGAATCTATCAAGCACTTTTTTATTGAATGCCCTATGGCCAAGATACTTTGGCAATCTGTTCATATTGCATTCAATATTACACCTCCTAGTAGCATACACACGTTGTTTGGGACGTGGCTCAATGGAGTTGACACATAAATAGCAAAACATATTCGCGTAGGAACATGTGCTCTACTTTGGTCTATCTGGAATTGCAGGAATGATTTGGTCTTTAACAGAACAACAAATACTCATTTTTTGCAGGTTATCTTTTGAGCCACTTCGTTAATCCATATGTGGTCGCTACTCACTCCGACGGTGGCCAGGGAGCGTTTGGTACTACGTCTATCCGATGGGAGATGGTAACTCGGGTTATCTTCAACCGATTTGGATGGCCGTCATGTAATAGGATAGTTTAGTATCCTGTTAGTCCTTTGCCATTTGGTTGAAGCCAACCTTGGTTTCTTTGTGCTCTCTGTGAGAGTTGTCTTTTATTACGGTGGACATGAGACTTTGTGGAGCTACTCTTTATTAATAAATAGGCCGTATGCATCCTTTGGATGCAGAGGCCGGGGGTAAAACCTCCTTTCCGAAAAAAAAGGACAAGGCCCTTAAATCAAGAAGCAATAGCAGTACTCTGAGCGCCTAGCTCACGTAGCAACAGTACAGCATGTCAAATTACACGGCATGTCAACTGAATGTTCAAAAGATTTGCTCCCAACCTGAAAAGACACACAGACAATTAGCCTGACCATACAAGGCAACTAAATTGTGAAAGAGTGATTACTACTACTGCTACAATAAAATGAACTAGTAAGCTATAAATCTAGGGAAGAAGTACCGTACTATGTGGTCTTAGTTCATGGATCACCCTGATTGACATGATTGAAGATTAGAGTAACGTGGTTGGGATGTGCGCTGACTGCACTCTCCAGAGAAGCTTTTACTGCATCAACAGTGGTGCTACTTAAGCCGCTCCAGATAGAAAGTGATTCATATTTGAATGTTACAAGGCTGCAGAGGTTTTCGATCCCAAAATTGAAAGCACCAGGACCGCTAAGGGACTCAAGTTGAGCACTGGAGAATACAAGCAAATTAATCTCCAGTTTTTCTAGCTTGGGCATACATCTTGCTTCAAACATGAGATCTATCCAATCATGCCATGGTTCATTACGGAACATCTTCAGGCATCGGAACCCAGCTTCACTAGGGACTGCCAGCTTTCTATCTTTACAAGGATACAAACCTTGCGGTCCTCTAAGAAACAGAGTGAGCAGAGCAGGTAAGGATCCAAGGATACAGAGATCTTCATGCCTGATTCTCATCACTTCCAAGCGTAAGATCTGCAGGTTGACAAGCAATCCTACCCAATCTGGAACCTTTGGGAGGACTGAGTTGACGATATTAAGTTTCTGGAGGCTAAGCGGCGGATCCATGCACCATGCATTCAGTACAATGTTGTCACAATCATTCCACATATCTAGAGAACTAAGGTTCTGCAAACACAGTTTACGGAGAGAAGAAGCAACGACCTCCTTGTGTTCTACGTCATGTATAGTAAAAAGGAACAGCTTCCTCAGATTCTTTAGCTCTCCAAGCTCTTGCAGAAAATTATATGACTGCATGGAGGTCTGCACAATTTTCAAAGTCTCCAATGCTTGCATCTTCGCAATTCCATCAGGAAACCTAACACATTGGCCAACACGAAAATGTGCCAATCTTCTGAGATTGACAAAACTTGCTGGTAAATCGTACACCGCTGTGTTCGTTATGTCCAACATCTCTAAGCAGTGTAGGTGTCCAATGTGTTCTGGCAGCTTGCTAACCTTCATCGAGCTAATGTTGAGGTACCTTAGATGAGACAGCCTCCCTACATTTACAAGATGGTGGTTTTCCAATTGACTGCATTCTCTGAAGTCCACAACACGCAAATGCTTGAACTCCTTTATTCAAGGGATTTCCGCTGTTTTCCCAAAAACATTAAGTGACCGGGCATGGGACAATATCAGGCTCGTCGGCACCAAAGAATTTCCTTTCCCTCCAACTTGGATGGACAGCCGGCGAACTCTGCTTTGTGTCCCAATAGTTACACTGGGGGAACCAATGAAAGTAACAAAGTTCTCTTCAATGGACTTGGATACTATGAAATCAAGAATTGTGTCATGAACACGACAAGCAAACACCTTATCATATTTGTCCAGACTCAAAGGTCCTCTAAACTTTACAGGTTGGATCAGACTCCTATTGACGAGCTCATTAAAATACCTTTTTCCTAATTCATATGCCGAATATTTGCCTTCTTTGTGAACAAATCCTTCGGCAATCCATCTCCATACAAGGTCTCTCCTCATAACAACAGAATCTTCTGGGAAAATACTGAGGTACAGGAGACAAGTTTTTAGGTGAGGGGGCAGATCAAAGTAACTAAGTGACGATATCTTTATCATTCCATCAACGCTAGGGTTCCTTTCGAGTGCATGACCAATAGAATCTTTCACCTGGCTCCATAAATGCTCTGTTCTTCCCATGTTAGCCAACAGACCAGATATGGCAATGATTGCCAAAGGCAAGCCATCACATTTTTTCAGGATTTCGTTCGAAGCTTTTTCAAGGTATGAAGGACAATCTTCATCAGAGCTGAATAATCTTCTGTGAAATAGTTGTCTAGAGTGTGCCATATTAAGAGGTCTTATATTGTAAACATGGCCACCGATCAATGAACGGCACAAATGTGCAACATCAATGATTCGTGTGGTGGTTATTATCACGCTGCCACATCTGTTCATGGGGAATGCATACTTGATAACATCCCATGTTTTACTGTCCCATATATCGTCAATCACTATGAAGTACCTGCACAAGAATTTTTTTTACTGGAATTAGTTAATATGACACCTTAAAGTGAAGTGTACAGATAAAAGAATAAGAAAGAGAAACTTCTCTGACAACATGCAGAGGATAATGAGAGAGCTCTATCGAACATAAAACGGAGATCATGCCAGAAAAAAAAAAACCATAGACGATCTTGTAGCATATGTAGGTCATAAAAAACCAATAGAGCTCTATACCTTTCAAGTAGCACATCTTGTAGCATATGTGCTTGATAGAAGATCGATGCTAATTTGGTATTACAAAAAAAATATCTTTCCCTGGAGGAAAGGCTGCGTACTATAGACCCAAAGTGGTCGGACCCTTCCCTGGACCCTGCGCAAGCGGGAGCTACATGCACCAGGTTGCCCTTTTTTTTTTCCTTCAGTCTGCATATGAATATGCACTTACCGCTTACCGCTTACACATGCCTCCAAATGTAACCTCCAAGTGAACTAGCTAAGTACATGCAAAGAAGAAGTGCTTGCAAACATTTGACCATTACTTATTCTCGTGAAAAAAAAGATATGGAACTTTTATGTGACAAATCTTAACAGAACTTTTCAAGGATGACAAGTTGATTAAAACGGATATATTATTACCTTTTCTCTGCTCTGTAATCGTTGATCTTGCTTATCAGCTGTTGTATGCTCCCTGCTTCAGTGTGAGCATAATTTTGGCAGCTAACTTCACTAAGAATGGTTCTTAGAATATTCATCATGTCTGGATTCCGTGACACTGATACGAAAGCTTTACACTCAAATTTTGCTTTGAGCTGTTGATACACTTGGCTTGCAAGGGTTGTCTTGCCCATTCCTCCAGATCCAACGATGGAGACCATTTTCAGTTGCTCTTGCGTTAACGCACATCCATCCCCTTCGGTCAACAGATTGATTATCTCAGCCTTGGGTTCATCAATTCCAACAAGCTTTGAGGCATGCTCAAACATAAAAAGAGCTCTAGGGTCAACGGTTGCATTTTTGGTGTTGGAGAAGGCCGTGCGGCTCTTGTACCTTTCATTCCTCTCACCCACCTCAATGATTTGCTTCTTCAAATCGTGGATCTCGCTGCCAATGCGACGTCTAGCCTTCATCTTCCCCAGTGAGCTCTTGATCTTATCCATGAAGCCGTCTGGCTTAGCATCTTTGTCATCGACATTTTGCATGAAATCGTCGATGGCATCCTCCATGTCGTAGGACAGCTCCCGGACCTCATTCATCCATGCCTTATCCTGCGCATCCGGATCCTCATCCTCGGACATCTTGAGGAGAAAAGCCTCCATGGCAGCTAGCTCATGAGTGAGAGACTTGATCTCCTTGCGAACTGTCGTGAAACGCTTGTACTCATCGCCAAGCAGGGCGGTCAGCTTCCCCAGGACGGGTTTCAGTACCCCTGTTGCCACACTGACGAGAGCTGCCTCCATGACCCTGTGCTAGCTCTGTCAACTCTGTGTGGAGGTCAGGCCGCCTAGTGCACTGACAGTAATAAGCAACGAGATTTGCGTCTTCAATCTACACTCTACACCCTGAAAAAGGATGGATCAATCGAAGTAAGCCACTAGCCCAAGCACTAATGCACTGAAAAAGCTACAAATCGATGCGAGGCCCGCGGATCATACCTTGGAGGTCAAATCACGACCGATAGATTCCCCGGAAAGAGAATTAATCCAAGTAAGTCAAAGAAGCATTGTTACACCGAACGCAGCTACAGATCGGCCGTGCCTACGGGGATCTTTCTTGGCTAGTAGCAGCTCAGACTCAGAGTTGGTTCGCTCTGTTGGCGGTATGGATCAAGCGCAGTGACAGTGAACAGTAGAATCGCATTCCCTTCTCTGCGCGCGTCGTGGATGTGAACCCTGAAAGAGAGTGGATTCACGGAGGTCAGCCAAACCAGTGCTGCACATACCGAAGAAGCTAGCTAGGGATCGACCTCCGTGCTAGGGGAGCAGGCCAATGCGCGCCGGAGGAGATGGAAGCACCGGCAGTGGGTGAGGGAACGGGGCCGTACCTAGCGGGATGGAGAGGCCGTGCGCCGCGGAGTAGCCCGGCGAGGAAGCTCGAACGCCGGCGACAGGCGCACAGCGAGACGATGCCGAGGGAGTGTGGAGTGGATCGAGCGAGAAGGGGATGGATCTGCTCGTCGGTCACCACAACGCGTAAACAAAGAAGCAGAGGTCGTCGTCGTCTGGCCTTATCCTATAGTGCCTGTCTCTCTCTCTTATGTGGGCCCAAACTCCATGTGGCCTGGTAGAATGCGCGTCGTGTGTCCCCTCTCGTGACACGCAAAAAATTCAGATTATTTATTTGTTTTTTCAAGAATACGCCAATGACGTACCATATCTTTATAGACGAAAAGAGAGTTATTTACAAGAGGCTCATCCCGGATGCGAACAACCCAGGATGGGAAACACACACCTACTCCAACTCCAAGCGCGCTAGACTAACTCCTCACGAATCGTTGTAGACGTTCCGCTCCAAGTCCTGCCGTGTGCCATGTCGTGATTTCATCGAGCACTAGGTTAGTAGCAAGGGGTGCCGGCTTCTGTTGATCGTGTCTATTGAACACCCTTGCGTTTCTTTGCTTCCAAAGTATCCAAGCCCCGGCCGTCACCAGCGTATCAAAACCTCTTCTGTCTGCTTCCCTAAATTTTTTCCTTTCTCTCATCCACCAGTCCGAGAAGGTGTCATTTAGAGTTGTTCCTAGAGCATTGATACCTAGCATGTCAAACACTCGGTGCCACACCTCCTGCGCAAAAGTACACTTGGCCAGAATGTGATCAACATTGTCCTCTGCTTTGTAAGCACGTGAAGCAGGGAGATGGTTGGTCCTGCAAACCGTGACGTGCTCTTCTGTCTGATGTCCATAATCTGTATTGCAGCGCTAGCCAGATAAATAGCTTGCACTTGAGCGTCGCCCAGCTTCTCCACGTACAAGCCGCCGTCGGTGATCTCTGGAGCCCCGAGCAAAGGTAGGAGTAGACCGATTGGGCCGAGTAGGTCACCGTGGTCGTCGCCGGCCAACCAAATTTGGCTGGCTCATTCTCGTCTCGGTGCACCGAAGCCAGCGCATGGCAGAGGTGCATGCACTGTAGTTGGGCAGTGAAGGAAGCAGTAGCTTTGCAGTCCTCGTACCACCTACCCTCCGCGAGAGCTTGATGAACGGTCCGGCTGTTAGCAATCCTCGTTGGCACCGTCTCCATCAAGCGAGGCGCGATGTCAGCTACGCCGAACCCGTGTATCCACTTGTCCCTCCAGAACAGGACGCTATCACCCCTCCCAACCTCAATCCTGACCATGGCGTCGAACACGGCCCTTGCATTGTGATCCTCTGCCATAGGTAAACCCTGCCATGGTCTGCCGGGGTCAGTTCTCCTAAGCCACTCCCGCCTCACTCTCAAGGCAAGGGCCTGGGCCTTCAAGTTCTTAATCCCCAGCCCTCCAAACTGCTTCGGCCTGCAGACCTGGTCCCAAGCCACCAGACATTGTCCTCCATTGCTTTTCTCCTTACCAGCCCAAAAGAACGACCTCATCCAATTATCCATCTCCTGGAAAACCCATACTGGAGCGTCCGTAATCATCAGGTGGTGCACCGGTCTAGCTGCAACGACGGACTGGACCAAAACAAGCCGACCGGGCCGCTGTATAAGGCCTCTTTGCCAGGCAGGAATCACCTTCCGGACTTGGTCCAGCATGGGCATCCATTCGGCCCGCGTTAAGCTTCTGATCGCAAGCTGTAGGCCAAGATACTTGCATGGAAATTCAGCAAGCCCACAGTGCAGTAATCCAGCCACCCGATCCTTGTCCTCCTGGTCGCCTCGGATCAAAATCGCCGAAGATTTGCGGTAGTTAACTTTTAGTCCCGAGGCCTCTCCAAACACGTCCAGCATCTACCGAACGGCCGACAAGTCTTGCCACGAAGGCTTGACAAACAACGCTACATCATCCGCGTAGATCGAGAGCCTTTTCAGTGACGAAATGCCGGTGTATGAGCTGAGCACTCCCAAATCTGAGGCCTTGTGAACAAGCGCCGTTAGCGCATCCATGGCAATGACAAAGAGCATTGGCGAGATTGGGTCGCCTTGGCGAAGACCGCAGGCGTGCAAGAAACTCCTTCCCGGAACACCATTCACCACCACTTTGGTGCTAGCCGAGTGCAGAATTGCCATTATCCAAGTCATCCATCTCTGCCCAAAACCCTTTGCCCGCATGACCTCGAACAAAAAGGGCCATGATAGCGAGTCAAAAGCCCTTGAGATATCCAGCTTCATGAACACTCCTGGGACTCTTTTAGCATGAATCTTCCTCGCCACTTGCCGCACCAACAAGAAGTTATCATGCAGATGCCTTCCTTTAATAAATGTAGATTGGTTCATGGCCACAATCTCCGGCATTTGACTGCGCAGCCGGTTGGCGAGTACCTTAGCAAAGAGCTTGGGGATGCTATGGATTAAACTGATCGGCCGGTAATCCCCAATCTCCTTCGCATCCGGTTTTTTTGGAATGAGGATTATGTGCGCCTTGTTGAGCTTAGCAAAGCCCCTAGTGTCCCCCACATAAAGCTTAAGCATCACGGCCATGATGTCCGGTTTAATGATCTGCCAGGCTTTTTGGAAGAACGCTCCGATGAAACCATCCGGTCCCGGTGCACGATCCGGTGCCATTTCCTTGATGACCTGCCAAACTTCCTCCTCCATGATGATCTCCTCAAGCATGCTCAGTTCAGCCGGCTCCATCTGCAGATGTTGTAAGTTGAGGGTGTGATCCCTGGCCTGTGCCGTGCCCATCAGTTGTTTGTACACCTCCCCGAATGTATCCACCATTCTCTCCTGGTCTGTGATGATTTCGCCTCCATGCTTGATATGCCGGATGTAGTTCTTGGTCCTTCTGCCATTGGCCACAGCTTGGAACAGCTTGGTGTTGGCGTCACCCTCTTTGATCCACTTGAGCCTCGACCTCTGCCGGTCAATAGTTCTCTCGAGCGCGGCCAAACCAAGGAGCGAATGTTTCAGTGTTCGTCGTAGCCACGCCTCCTCCATCTGCAGAACTCTGTTCTCCTGGGCTACGTCCAGCCTATGAATGACCCAAGTGGCCACCCGCATGAGCATCTTCACATTTCCTAACTTGCGTTGGCCCCACGCTTGCAAGTGGCTAGCCGTGTTTCGCAGAAAAGCATCCAACCTCTTATATGGATCAACAATGCTCGCATCGCACACCCAGGCATCTCTCACAGCATCCTCGAAGCCATCCATTCTCGTCCAGAAAAGCTCGAAGCGGAACCTTTTCTTTGGGCGGAAGTTAGCGCTCGTGGATAGATGCAAAGGTGCATGGTCCGAAACTCCAGTAGAGAGTGCCTGCAGCAGATAGGCAGGATTCTCTAACTCCCGGTCCACCAAAATAAGCACACGGTCAATCTTGGTGAGGGTCGGCATCATTCGTTCATTGGACCACGTAAATTTACGGCCGTGCATGTACATCTCCTTGAGCTCTTGGTCATCCACAAACTGCCTGAATTTGTTCATCATCGTTCTGTTAAGGTTGTTATTGTTCTTCTCCGCGGCACGTAGTATCATGTTGAAGTCTCCCAGCAGCATCCACGGCCCCGGACACCCCGCACGTCTCGCGTCTAGGTCCAGCAAGAACTGGCACTTCTCCTCGTCACCTTGTGGCCCGTAAACCACCGAAATCCACCAAGGGTCTCCAATCTTCGTGTGTACCAGACCCGTAATGAAGTTAGCGTTGTACTGGAAAGAGTCCACCGTCAACACCGAGCTATCCCACGCCAATAAGATGCCACCCCTCGTCTCATTGGACGGCAAGTAAGTGAAGCCTTCAAAAGATGGCCCTAGAAATTGCATAACAATGAAATGGTCCATTACATCCATTTTGGTTTCCTGGAAACACACCAAGTTACACTTCATCGTACCCACGAATTCTCTCACAGCCTTGCGCTTTGCCGGATTGTTCAGGCCACGAACATTCCAGCACAACACTTGGGGGTGTAGATCCATAGAGAGACCTGCCACCCACCCCACCTCCCACCTCCTAGTTGACGGAGATCATCACCGAGTTGCTCGCCTCCAAATCCACCGCCGATGGGATGGTCTTGCCGAAGAGAGCAGCAATGATTCTCACATGTTGCTCCCGCAGTGGAGAATCAAACAGAGCCTTGAGCTCGTGGACCACCCCATCATCGACCACCATATCCTCCGGAACCATGCCAAGGGCATGGAGCAGCACGTTCTCCGCCGGATTCTCCTTAGTTCTTCTTTGTCCCGTAGCCTTCTTCGAAGATCGCGTAGCTCTCTTGGGCGTGAAAGGCTCTGCATCCGGATGCAACTGCACAGCCTGCACCTCCTTCAGCAGGGGAGGAGCAAGTTTTTTAATGATGTTGGAGCAAAAACTCTTCAGCTTGCCGTAGGCTTGGGCCTCTTGCATCGTCGTGCCTGCCGTCTCGTCGCTAGTTTTCTCCTCGTGGCCAGCAGCAGCCATTTCCCTGTGCAGCCCAGGTTCAGCAGGTACAATGGCCATCTGCTGCTGCCTAATCCCATCTAAATCCTCAGCGTGATCGCCCTCCACGACCATGTTACTGTAATCTGTGGCGCCGTACGTGCATGCCTCCATGCATGATGCATGTGCATGATTCCCGTCATGGCCCCCACCCTCGGTGGCCACTGCATGGCCCTTCTTTGATGGCTCTCCGCCCAAGGCCAGAGCCTTATCCTGCAGCTCGCCAGACCTGTCTTTCTTCCTCACCATAGGTGGCTCAGCGGGTCCCACCAGCTGATTCCTGTCCTCCTGCATTGAGCCAGACACGAGAATCTTAGGTGGGTCCAATCCCCCAGAACCCATGGGGACCAACTCGCTCTCCCTTGGGCGCAGGGGGCTCGCCATTGGCTCACAGGGCCTGCGCACCCCCCGACGCAACCGTCGCCACACTGTCCCGAGGCGTGCCCTGGAGAGGCAACTGCCCCGTCGCCATCCGTTTGTCGGCCTGGGGATCCACATCCTGCCCAACCCGGTTTGTCGCATCTTCCTCCAACGGTAATACATGCGCTTCCACCACTTGTCCAGTCGCCATCGCGCCAACCCTGTTCAAACTGCCCTCAGGAACCTTCTCCCTTGCGTCCCCACCCATCTGCTGACCTGAAAGGCGGTCAAAAGCTGACTTCCGAGCCGTCACCCTATCCTGCAACATCACAGGTGGCCCACCAGGCAGGGCGACTAGGGTGGGGGCCATCGGGGGCAGGCGCCAGTCTGGCTCCGCCGAGCACCTCGCCGTATCGCCATGGCCGCCGTCGCCAGCCTCGCGCCCAAGCTCACCGCCTCGCACATCACGCACACCAAACTGCCAAACTAGCTGCCGCGGCCTTGAGCCCTGTCCGCCATCACTGAACTTGTCCGGTGAGCCTGGCAGTCCACTCTGGTCACTGTCCGAGGAGCCGCCCAAGAACCAAGGCTCCCCTGCTTCCCTGAAGTCCGCCACCGCGTCAATGTGGATAAGGACCTTGTACTGCAACAGCGGCGGAGGCATCTCCGATCCGGGCTCCGGGATGGCGAGCCAGCGAAGGGAAGGGATCATCATCGGATCGGCAGTCCACGCCGTCAGCCTGAAAGCAGAGAGATCCGCCCTGGAGCTAGTTTCCGGCGCCACCGTGTCCACCTTGCAGGTCGTCCCAAGCAGCTCTTCCGCCGTCTCCCTCTCCCAAGCATGGGGCGGGATCCCCTCCATGAAGATCCAAACCTTGAAGCCGAAGATGGAGTGCACTGCCTGCGATTGCCGGTTCCATGGCCTAAAAAACAGCCGGTCTCCCTGAAACTCCACCTCCGGGCACGCCGCAACTCTGTTCCTGATCGCCGCCGAGGCAAAAACCACCAAGAAATCCTCCGGCCTGTACTGGTGAACCGAGACTTGATCCTCCGTGATGTCGAGCTTACCCGCCAGAACCTCAAGCACCCGCTGTGGCGCCAGCCTCCGCCGAGCACCGCCCACGTAGGCAACCATGGCGAAGTGCAGCCGACGCTCCAGATCCTCCGTGGACTGTGAACGCCGGACCACGCAGATTTCCGATTCGCCCTCAACCGTCTCCATGGTGACATGGAGCCTGGGGGGCGCTAGCCGAGGCCACGCCACCTCGGCCGCCCGTGGAAGCGACGGGGGCGGCGGCAGCGGGGCGGCCGCGCGAGCCACCGGGCGATCCGGGCTCACCCGCGGGTAGGCGCGGCGAGCCACCTTGGCGATAGCCTCACGCATGAGCTCATCAGCAGAGGACGGGCTCCTGGGTCGCTTGCAGCACGGGAGCCATGGCCAGGCATCCCGCACCGGAAACAGACCTCCAGGTTGGTGCAGTCATGTCGAAAGTGGCCTTTTTCAAGACACCTGAAGCACTTGTCCCTCAACTCCGGGATCACCTCCACACGCAGCGGCGGCGGTCCACCATGCCTGGCCCTAGAGGGACCCGCCTGATTCCCCTCGCCATGGCGGAGCCGCCAGAGCTCCTTCTTGGACGGAGGCGGCCGCTCCCACGCCGTGGCAGAGGCCTCCGGCCGCGGCACAGACTCCACCGCCGGCAGGGCGTCGGACTCCGCCGAGCCCTTCGAGATCCCCAGCCCAGAAACAATCGGACTCTCTCCCTCCGGCCGGGTCGTGGAGGAAACATATCTGGGGCTTGAGGTCATGGCAGCAGCAAGCGGCGGTGCCAGAGAGGGGGCCAGGACCAGGGTGGAAGACGAGGTGGCCGGACCGGACGGAGTGGCGCGAACCGGGGCGCGAGACGCGCGGTGGACGCCGGCGCCGGAGTGATGCACGGCGGTGGGGGCGGGGACGCTCTCGCTCTCGCCCCGAGGAGATTAGTTAGCTAAGCGAGATTATTTATTTGTTAAAAGAAGGTCTTGCTTAAGACTATTACTATTCGTGCAGAAGCATGTGCGCTCGTAAGCCGAAATGCCCTCTTGCAAGAACCGAGAAATGACTGTAATTTAAACCAAATGTCCCAACGTGGTATCCTTTTTTCACTACCTTTATCTTGAAAAGATCCTTCCAGCAAGACCCATGTTGAATGCTCCCTCGGTTCCTAAATATAAGTCTTTTCATATATTTCACTATAGACTACATACGAAGCAAAATGAGTGAATCTCCACTCTAAAATATGTCTACATACATCTCTATATAGTTATAGTGTAATGTCTAAAAGGACTTATATTTAGAAACATAGGGAGTACTGTATTTCTCACACTTCAAATTTTTCATGTCTTGAGATACGAGTAAAACATCGGTTAAATGTTTCAAACCCAGTTACTTTATCAATGCACGCTTCATATCAATTTTCATTTCATGGTTTTCTAAATTTGCTATATTTTTTAAAATTGTGAACATTTATTAAATTTATGAAAATAATTTGTTTTAAAATACTTGTTAGAATTTGGAAACAATTTCTAAAATCCGGCCATTAATTGTATTTAGGAAAAAAACACTTAAACTAAAAGCTACTCCTTCCGTCCTAAAATAAGTGTCTCAACTTTATACTAACTTTATTACAAAGTTGTGCTAAGTTGAGACACTTATTTTAGAACGGGGGGAGTAGTAATGATGGGGTGCCAGAAGGTTCGTAAGCTAAGGCAGTTATGAGTGGAGATGGTGCGGCCAACGAAACTGTACATACCTGGACCAACAAACAAAGCCCCACAGTCGCTACGCGCTAAATTGAGCATTTGCTTGTCCACTGCACACATTATGAGCGAAACAAAGGTCCCATCCACAAGACCTTTTCAAGTTCGTGAACATTTTATGAAATTCATGAACATTTTATAAAATTCAAGAATATTATAAAAATTTATAAAAAATTGATTCAAAAACATTTTTCAAATTATGGAATATTGTTTTTGAATTCGCTAACATTTTATGAAATTCATGATATTTTTATAAATATTTGGCCATCTTTTTAAAAGAATCAGAGCATTTTCTAAAATCATGTTGTCGATGACTTTTAGGGAAAAAAATCAGAAGTAAAAAAGGGGTGTTCAGAGGATGGTACACTAACGCAGCAAATGGTGCTCTCAGAAAAAAAATGGGCAGTGGCTTCCCCCAGAAATGGACTAACCAATGAAGCTATGCGTAACTGGGCTAGCAAACGAGGCCGAACACAATTCGTATTTGCTCATCCCTCCACGGTGAGTTTTGAAATTCAAGATTCTTTTAAATTCTTGAATAATTATGTATGAATTTCTTTTGCAATTTATGAATATTCTAAAATTTATGAACATTTTTCAAATCTACAAGATTTTCAAAATTCATGGAAAAAATAGTTGAATAAAATTTTCGAACTTCAGGATTTAGTTTGAATTTCTTGAACATGTATTAAATTCATGAATATCTATTAAATTTGTGAATATGTTTTAAACTTGGTTCACTTTCTAAAATTCTACGATAGCTAGGTTTTGAAGAAAAAAAATCCACTCAAAGACCATTCAAAAAATGGGGCGCCTAGAGTTTGGTAACCTAACGGAGCGAATGGTGCTCCAGAGAAATAGTTGGCGGTGGCACGTGTCAGGATCTTCAGTAGTGTAAATGTCTTGTGTCTATATTACAGGCCCTGACGTTTATCCATCAGCATCATCTTCGTCAATGCAACAAAGGCGCTTCGTGCTCATATGGTGATCCCGTCGGCGATGATGACCGCCTCCCCCAAAACATGGACGCCGGCGTAGGAAATGCACCATCATTCCAAAACTCTTGGACAATCTTCACCTCCGTCTTCCGTCTCCGGCGACCTGCGATGTCCATCTGGCTCTGTTGTCGCTGTCCCTCAAAACCGCAAGCGCAATCTTGACTCCCACCGCCAGCTCCTCCTAGCCATCAGAGACGTCGAGATCGGAGTCCAGGCAAGAGAACCTGGATCCACTCGTGCCCACCGTCGGAGAAGATGCCGGCGGCCCGAGTTTCATGGACAATGCTTATCAACCAATCGTATAACGGTGACATCCACTACAAACGAAATAGAATACAGAAGGCATGGCAAAGGCAATTATTGCACGTATTATGTAAAGCTTTTCGGGCCTAATTTGCATACTCACCTGCCACTTCACCTCGAACGAATGCGCGCGCTCGTTGTGTACAAATGATGAAACTTTTAGGAGACAAGACATTTTTAATGAAGATGTCTGATTAAGACTATGTGCATCGAAATGATGCAGAGGCCGGGGGTCAAGCCTCTTTTCTGAAACTTGTCTAAGCCGCGTACTGCCGTTAACTATATCTATGGATCAGCAGTATGTCATTGTCTATAAATGTATATTGTTTATGCCTAGCTAAGAATAAAATGACATCCACGGATGGTGCATCAGGCATAAGGTTTGTTGAAAATTTTATATTGCTTCCTCAAAAAAACTCCGCGTGTATCTTTACAACTGAAGACTTGATCGCGCGAGTTAGTAAGAACTTCAGTCACACGACCATGTAAAATAGCTTCAGTCACACAACTATATACATACTATGAACCCAGGCCACAAATTGGATCAGCGGTCTTTAATATTACAAGATCAAGACAATCATAAATCAAAACAAAAGGCCACATACGGCAACCATAATGCTCAATCCGGTACTGAGGTGCATATATATAGGTCTTCTCAATTTAAGTGAAGTTCACAACGTAAATGTCTCAGGGAAGGAGCAAAATAAGAGTAAAAATCTGAAAGAATTACCCAACAAGAAACTGCGGCGTAATCTAGAAATGCCTTTACATTATATTGATCTCAAAGAGGAGGTGAGAGTACAATATAGCACCGAAGGGAGTGGTAGCAACATCACTAGTAACAAGAATGCTCCTGTTGCTGTTAGATATAATCTTGTCTAAGCTGGTTTGTTTAGTTGGTTAGTGTCATGAGTCCGGCTGCGAGTAGTATTAGTCATGTCCTTGTAGTTAATAGATAATGCATGTACGTGTACAAGTACTTGTAGGCGTGCGTGATGTTTGACTCCGTGTAGGTCTAGGATAGCTAGGTCAGGTCGTGCATATATACATGGCCAAAGCTGTATCATGAGTTTGTAATACCGCGGAGAGAAAACAGGCACGACACGTGCCTTTGGCAAAAGTTTTTTTCCGTGCGCGTGTTTATCGTGATTTGATGCGATCGATCCTGAGGGCCGAGTTCCAACAGTTGCCAGCCGGTAAATGAGGCATTTCGTACCAGTGCTTTTAGTTCCAAATTCCGCCGCTACTAAGTACAGTAGTGCTTGCTGTCAAACATGATGAAACTTGTGTACAAACGCCTTGTCTCCTCAAAGAGACATGGGAGCTGAGAGTGCATTAGTCCCTTGCTCGCGGATGGACTATCTAGCTGGAGCTTGTAGCCTTGTACTGGGAAGGAAACATGAACATATGATGAGCCAACAGATTTAAGAGGAAGATCATAGAGTATGTAAAATCTTGGGATTTAATAGTACGTACCTCAATGCGGCTAGTGCCGATTTTCTGAAAGATCAGAGTAGGGCGGTTGGGATGTGTGACGGCTGCTCTTTCCATGGCAGCCTGTGCAGCTGCAAGCGTGCTATCATCCCAGGCATATATCGAAAATTTGAGAGTAATGAGGGAGGGGAGGTTTCCCAATCCCATCCCGATATCCAAAGCATTACCGCTAGCAGTGTGAGATTCGGGCTGTTTGTTGAACTGAATTCCAGTTTCGAGTTTTTCTAGCTTAGGCATGGATCCAGCTTCAAACACCATCCAACCACAAGCTCCCAAGGAAAACTTCTTCAAGCATCGGAACCCAACGTTACGGCTAACTGTTAAGCTTGTATCGCTGCCCTTCCCCATTCCGGTCACTTCCAGAATGAGCAACGCCGGTAAGCTTCCAAGGATGCACACATCTTCCTGCCCGAATTCATACACTTCTAGGCGCAAAAGCTGGAGATTTACAAGGGAACTCACCCACTTGGGAACCTGCGGCATGTGTGAGTTCTTGGTCATGATTAATTCCTGGACGCTAAGCGGAACATGGCAGAAAGGTCCTTGTCTTAAGAAGGTAGTTGCATTACTAAGAGTTAAAGAAGACATCATATGACCGCCTAATTTACGAAGAGAAGAAGCAATAGCTTCATTGTATTCCATTACGACATTTTCCTGTGAAGGGATGGAATCGCCTCCAAAATCAAGGGCTAGCACCCTCACGTTCTGTAGCTGCCCAAGTTCTCGACAGAATTTAAATGGCTGCCGATAGACATTGACCTCTTCCAACTTCTCCAATGCTTGCAGATTCTCAATTCCATTAGGAATCTTAACACTACTGTCATGAAGCAGATACACCAATCTTCCGAGATTCACAATAGTGGCTGGTAATTCTTGTACGTTGGTACCTCTTATGTCCAGCATCTCTAAGCATTTTAGATGGCCGATTTCTTCTGGGAGCTCACTTATTCCCGTCCATCCCAGGTTCAGGTGCCTTAACTGAAACAACCTCCCAATATTTATAAGATGGCTGTTTACCACTTGGTGGCAAAACTCATGGTCCACAACACGCAAATGCCCAAACTTACCGAGAGGAGGGATTTCCATGGAATACCCAGACACATTGAGTGAACGGACATGAGACAATACCATGTCTATCTTTCTTATAGAATTTCCGTCCTCGTCGACTTGGAGAGAGAGACGGCGAACTTTGCTTTGTGTCCCACGAGCTATATACTGCATACTGACTTGAGTGACAAAGCTCTCTTCAATGGACTTCGATACGATGAAATCAAGAATTATGTCATGAACCCGACAACTCTCCACCTCACCATATTCATTTATCGATGCAACTTGGATTAAACTCCTATTGAGGAGCTCATTAAAACACCTCTCGCCTAACCAGTGTGCTGTATATCTGCCATCTCTATGAATGAATCCCTCAGCAATCCATCTCCATATCAAGGCTTCCTTCTCAATAATAGAATCTTCCGGGAATATACTCAGATACAAGAGACAAGTTTTTAGATCAGGAGGAAGATCAAAGTAGCTAAGTGACAGTATCTTTATCATTGCTTCGACGCTACGATTCCTTTCAAGTGCACGACCAATTGAATCTTTCACTTTATTCCACATACATTCTGTTCTTTCTGTTGTAGCCAATAACCCAGATATGGCAATTATTGCCAGAGGTAAGCCTGCACATTTTCTCAAAATTGCATCGGAAACTTTTTGAAGTTGTGAAGGGCAATCTTCATTAGAATTGAACAGTCTTATATGAAATAGTTGCCTTGAATGCACCATTTCAAGAGGCCTCATATTGTAAATAGAGCCACTACATGATGATTGACATGACTCGGCAACATCATTCATACGAGTAGTGGTGATTACTATACTCCCAGAACTGGTCATGGGGAATGCACACTTAATAACATCCCATGTATCCACGTCCCATATATCGTCAACAACAACAAAATACCTGCACATGCATTTATGAGTGTGGCTTTAATATAGATCATAACATAAGAGCATGGTGAATAATATAGCCAGCAGCTGGCTATATAAGATTGTCATGTCATTAAGAGCTAGCAATATCATCCATTCATGCAATAGGATTGCCTATAAGGTTGACTCTTAGGCTAGTGATAATTTTCACATTGTCTCTTTCTCTCTCCTCTCAATTACCCATTTTACCTAGGAGCACGTGTAGAGGTTGGCTCTAGCATTAGAGCCCACTCCCTTCCTTTTTGCTTGTCTCTCTCCTCCACATAAATAAAAATGCCATGTAAGCGGGTTTATAGCCTACTATTGTACTTGCTCTAAAAAGTACCTCCACATGCATTTATGAGTGTGGCTTTAATATAGATCATACATTATGACATTTTCAAATTGATAGCTTACAGATGCTGACATAAATCGTGTGCGCGGGATTTGATTTTGTGCCCCCAAGCTTTCTTACACCCTTTTATTTACGACATGGGTGATATTATTTTCTCGGCTTGTAGGCAATTGTTCTCCTGTAGAGATGCTCTTGAAACGGAGTTGTGTGTATGCATGGAGGGTTTTTCCTTTTCCTTGCAGAGAAGTGATATTCCAGTCGCCGTGGAGATGGACTCAATTATGACAGTCAAGATGATTCAAGCTAAAGAAGTTGATAGATCAGTTTATTCGTTGCTAGTTACAGAAATTAGACATCTTTTGAGTATCCGTGATTCTTCTATTACTCATATTTCTCGTTTCCAAAATAGAGTTAGTAACTGTTTAGCAAAATTTGCTCGTATGGAAGAACCATCACTTGGATTGGTTCCGGACCCGAGGAAGTTGTCAAGCTAGTTGCTGATGGTTGTAAGCCTATTCTAAGTTGAGTAACACAAGTTTTCACCCGCAAAAAGAGAAAAACACGGGCAAGGTAAATAGTTTAAATATAAAGTATAGCACGAAATAAATATGAAGTATCATGTCAAGAATCAGTCATATCTACACAAATAGTGTTGGGAGGGTGCATGTAACAAACCAAGAGTCTAGGCGTGGCTCTAAGGGCATCTCCAACACCGGTCCTCAAACCGCCCGCATGCGTCCGGAACGCGCTGTCCGGACCATATAAGCCATCCAACCCGGGTCTGTATGGATCCGTACGGCGGTCCAGACGTGTTTTTTCCTGCAAACAGAAGACAAACGTGGGGGACTTTGTGGGTGTCCGGACCGCTACCACGCCCGCTTCCGACCGCCTTGGCCCACCCAAACCCCCTCTCTCGCCCCAGCGCGCTTCCCGTCCAAAACAATCAACGCCGCTCCAGAGCGTCAGTGTTGCATTCATACCCGGCCAGAGCGGACGTGACCTCTCACTAGCGCCGCCATTGAAGCAGCACGCCGGCCGATAGACCGCCGCCATGACGCTTCCCGGTGCATGTGACTGCTCCGCGTTCAAACGACATGACGGTCGGCTGGCCGTCCGTCTGTCGCCCACATTAATGAGATGTAGTTGACGAGGTGGCTACTCTGGCGCCACCCATGCGTCCCTCTGCCACCCACCATTGCTATATAAATTGCAGCCTCGGCAATTGCCGTTGTCATTCGCCTCTGATCCATTTCTCTTCTTCGCACCAATCCCACTATGAAATCCTCACGCCCCAAAGCTCTCTACGACGGGCTGATGCTGGAGCAGAAGAAGGAGATTGACACCATTGTTACCGGCTGGCAGGTCGGCAGGCAGCCGAAGGACGAAGACGTCCCAATGGAGGACACGGCCGACGACAAGTCGGCGCCACCTTCTCATTCTGCATCACCCTTGCCAGTGCATTGCACCATGACCATCGGCGAGGCCCATGCCGGCCCATTACATGGACATGGTGCCGGAGAAATGTGAGGAGCACTTTCGAGAGGCATAGGCTAATGCCGCCTACAATCACCAGCTCCTCCAGGAGCACCAGTAGGCAGAGGAGCAGATTGCTGCCAGCAGGACCAGGACGCCGGAAGCAGACCTGGTCGAGCAGGCGAGCTGCTCAAGTCCTACCGCTCCACCTGTGAGATCCGCCTCGCCTGCTGGCGATACTGCTAGCATCAGGCAGAACTGGAGGCCGCCTACAAGGAGTTCGACGAGGCGACGGACGAGGTGTGGGGCAAGACCGGCGGCCAAGAGGACATCGCCGCCATCGCCGAGGCCGCACCTCGCCGCCACGACCACGCAGTCGGAACATCTGCGAGCGCCACAACCAGTGAGGAAGAGTAGTGCACGATAGGTCGCCGCCACTCGGGTCCCAAGAAGGCCACCGCCCTCCGCTCCTGCTGAAACCGAGCTTGGTGGGCTGAGCATATCATCGGCCTAGTGATCTCTTGGCGGTGACGTGGAGGGGGAAAACTTCCGTTCCCAAGGCTCCGGAGACAGAGGTTACGGAGGTGGAGCTGGAGAGCACTAAGGCGGGACTGGAGAAATTGAAGCTTTAGTTGTCGGGGCTCATGGACAGACATGGGGACCGGGAGTTGGTGATCATATCGAGTGCCCGGACATTTTGGCATGACTTTTGATATATGTAATTGATCGATGCTTAGGGTTGACTTCTAGTATGATGAGGCTCCCTATGTGATAGATTGGTGTTCTTGATGGAAGAATCCCGACTATTGTTTGGGGGTTGCTTCTCTTTCTTCTCCGTGTGTTATGTCGACCTTCGTAATGCACTCATCCAAAATATCAGTGAGGGAGTGTCCACCATATACACCACCACTTCAGAGATGAGAGGATTTCAAGGGAGATTCGACAGACCGAAAGCCAACCCATGCTGAATAGTGGCATTTTTTAGTCCATTTTGAATCTTTCAGTTATGAACACAGCAAATGGATGACGAGATAGGATCCTTGAGTGCAATTACTGTACCGACGAGGGGGCCATGTGCGACAATCCTCACTAGGAAAACGGTAGGTGCTTCTCCCTCATGCTTAAAGAGGCCATCGAATATTATACGGTATATAAATTTAGCGGCACATATTTCTTCTTAATTAAGAATGGCTTAAGATTTTGTTGTTTAACGTGTAATTTCTGTTCTTTATAATTCTACTAGTGCATCCCCTGCTATGCAAGACATTATGTCCTAGCGAAGTTCAAGTTCGATGGCATGGACAAGGTGGATAGGAGAACAACTCACCTGAAGAAAAACATGGTTTCATTTTTAAGGTTACGATCTACAATGAAGTAGTGTGCAAATTGGAGAGGACTATGCAAGGCTTACGAATTTAAGGAGGGTATGAGAATAACCTTCGATATTGGCATCGCTCCTCAATATGATCCAATCATCTGTCCACAATGTGATAAAGACATTTGGGTGGATCTGGACATGATTTTAATTCTACCTCCGTGTGAGTTTGGTTAAACAAATTTGTTAAGTAATCTATATTTATTATTTTAAAAAGTTGTTATTCACCCCTAACTTAACTTGTTTATGCATAATTGACAGCTTATTTTCTATCTTCAAGAAATACACGGAATATAGTAGACGAGACCTATTACACTACTGGCTTAGATCTAACTTGGGAGGAGAAGAATTATCTTGTCTTCTTTGTTAATGATGTACTGCCGTTTAAGAGCCTTTATGGAGCTGGCTGAAATACTAGACGATACATGTCACTAGTCCACAAGTTGAGCGATGCTAACATTCGTAGAAAAATCATGATCAGATTTTTTACTATTGTGTCACGACTCCATTTTTTTCATACAATCTTCTATTGTGTTACTATTATGTTCTTCAACAGAAGCTCCCAAATGTTGTTTGGATGTGGAAGGTGAGATGACAATTATTTGCCCTTTGAAGACTAGTTTCAAATATAGATAGACGGCTGAATGCCAACCAAATGGATGCCTCAAAATTGAAGGATGGAGGCAAATAGTGAATGAGCGCATGCCACAAACTGGAGACCGGTGGATCCCTGTGCTCCATCATGGAGATGGAGGTTTTTTTTCTATTTTATTCTATTTTCCCTAAAAGAGAGGAGTAGGTCCTAGTACTTGTCATGATCTAGGGTTATGACTACTATGTGCTCGGAAGTTATTTACCTAGGATGATAACAATTAGCTGGTGGTTAACTTATGATGATGATGATGAGACACTGTTATATCACTACAATGGTGATGAGACATCGTTATATCATTATGATAATGATGAGACATTTTTATCACTAAAAGAGAGGTATAGGTCCTAGTACCATCGATCGTGTTATGACTAATATGTGCTAATGGTTAATTAACATATGATGATGATGATGAGACATTATTATATCACTATGATGATAATGAAGAAACATTGTTGTATCATATACTTCCAATTGTGTATGTGTATGTTGGACTGTATAAAAACTTGTATAATTGTTGTTAAATACTACATAAATAAGGAAAAAATACACATAGTTAGTAGTGGCACGGGGTCCAGTCCCGCACTACAGCTAATTAGTAGTAGTGCGGGGTGCAACCCGCACTACTACTAAGATATGTAGTAGTAGCGCAGGATCGTACCTCGTGCTACTACTATATAGTTAGCTGTATAGTGCGTTAGTAGTAGCGTGGGGCTCCGTGCTACTGCTAGGCCTTTACCACGCACCACTACTAGACTTATCTCTAGTAGTGATGTGGGAAGAAGAAAAGAATGCATGGTCCCTTAGGGTAGTTTGTTGATTTGTATACACTTGTACTTTATCTCATTTTAGAGATAAACATGGTCATATTTGACCATTATGTTTTCTAACATCTTAGAAAGTATATGATAAAATACATAGGTAACGGACATTTTTATGATAAAATTATGGGTGTGGTTTACCTTACACATCTGAACAAGTTTATCATGCATCCAATAATGACAATCGTGAATTGAAACAAACCTTTTGTTTGCAAGGACATAGATGATTTTGCTGATGAGTTGTTGTATGCTTCCTGCTTTTGTGTTAGCATAATCTTGGCCACTAACTTCACTAAGAATAGTCCTCAAGAGATTCATCATGTTTGGATTTCGCGACACCGATAAGAAGGCCCCACACTCGAATTTCCCTTTGAGATCTTCATACACTTGGTTTGCAAGAGTTGTCTTGCCCATTCCTCCACAACCAACGATAGAGACCAACTTTAGTTGTTGTTTTTCTGAAACACATCCATCCTGTTCAGTCAATAGTTTGATTATCTCAAGCTTGGGTTTATCAATTCCGACGAGTTTTGAGGCTTGCTCGAAGATAGAAAGAGCTCGAGGGTCAACAACTGCGTTTCTAGTGTTGGAGGATGCCTCATGTTGTTTGAAGAAGATGTCTCGAGACTTGTATCTTTCATTCCGATCACCAACCTCAGTGATTTGCTTCTTCAATTCTTGGATCTCGCTTCCGATCCGATGTTGAGCCTTCATCTTCCCTAGCGAGCTCTTGATCTTGTCCATAAAACCAGCAGGCTTAGTGTCTTTGTCATCAACATGTTTCATGAAGTCATCGATGGTATCCTCCATGTCGTAGGACAGCTCGCGCACCTCATTCATCCAAACTTTATCCTGCACATCGGGTTCCTCCTCCTCTGACATCTTCAGGAGGAAAGCATCCATGGCAGCGAGTTCATGGGTGAGTGACTTGATCTCCTTTCGCACACTCTTGAACCGCATGTACTCATCACCCAACAGGGCGGACAACTTCCCGAGGATGGGTCTCAGGGCTCCTGCCGCCGCACTCACCAGAGCCCCCTCCATGGTCCGCTGTGGTGGTCGTAGGCAACTTAGTGCTCACAAAGCTATTATTGTGTGGATGATTGGTTGCAGTAGCAGTGTATGTCGAATGGGTGCTCCCAACCTCAGCCTTATACTTGCACATCCAACCAGGTTTTCATCGCCGTTCCAATTATATTACTATCCCCGCCTGCTTAATACTTCCAAGACTGCCATTTTAAAATACCATACGTTGTATTTTTCTGTTCATATGGTAGAACGAGTCGCTCAATTCTTGGCTAGTAGAATAAGATAGGGCGTGTTAGCTACTTGGCACTGCAGATTGAAACCCTTGTTATTGACAAAAGGAAGAAGCCAGCAGTAGTTGCTTGGTTATTCTCAGCTGTTGGGTGCATCGTTAACATCGAAACATATATTAGAAGTAGATCTCTTCTGGCTGAAGCTTCATTTGTTTAATTACACGCTCCCCATGTATGTGGTCGTACCGTTTGTAAATCTTAGACTGATCCGCGTGCTGTCCATAGCTATATATTCGGTTGCTAACATACAATGTAGAGTAGTTTTCTGTGTTGTTCATGCAGAAGTAGAAAATGGTATCCTCGCCCGCTGCATCAGACATCCTGGCTGTGTTAAAGTTCTCCTCTTGTTTTCTACGCAAGAAGGCGATTGTTTCATGGACAAACGAGCCATGCATGCATCTCCGCCGAACGAGCCATGCATGCAGAATTGGTTTCTTGAGTCAATAAAAGTTTTGTGTTTAACCAGCTGCCACACAACTGTATACGTAAACCAACTTCAGTTTTGCCCATATAACACGTTATCGCGGTGACTCGAACACAAGACCATTTTAAATTAGGTACTGCATAAGTGCTACATATTCATACCTTAATTTGTAGGTATGCTTTAGTTTTTATTTGACCCGAATTTCCTTCTTATATTAAATAAAATGTTCTGGCTGATATGAGACTATATTTTACCTAGATATGCGTCTATATGTTATGTACACATCAGAATTCCTATGCATGCCATTTCGAGAAGAAAACTTCGTCCCCTTAATTAGGGCATTCCAACGCGGACCCCTAAAACAAATAATGTATTTGTCCACGGAGAGTGATATGGGAGCCGGTCATCAAACCTTCCCAAATACATTTCAAACGGCATTTGAACAAACAAGATGAATTTCATGCAAACATGATGAAATTCACTTAAGTTCGCACATAATTTATATAATACGAATGATATTTCGTTTGTTCAAAAACGTAAACTAGTTTATAGCGGACAAGGACCTCGTGCGTGTGGCCGGCTTGCCCAATGGTACCACCATCTTCGTCGTCGTAGAGTGGTCCTTCCAGCGGTGGGAGGGCGGGCAAGCCGCCGCCTGGCGCTTGCAAAGGAGTCGCTCCACCTCCTCGAGCACCGTGTGGAGGGCCTACATGGCTGACTCCAACCCTGGTCGGGAAGCCTTGCTCTTGCCCCTCTCGGCAATGACGGCAACGTTGGTCTCGCTTTTGAGAGACCACTCCTTGTCAATCTTGGCAAGCTCCCTGTCGAGATGGCGTAGCTGCCGCGGGGCCCTCTCCATGGTGGTCACGACCGGTTGCAGGCCTAAGCCTCCGTGATGTTGGTGTCCACGCTGACCAAGGCTGGCACCTCGTCGAACTTGGCGATCCCCAAGCAGCGTGCCGCGTTGCGCCGCTCCTGCCACGTCGCCTGCCTGGCCGCTCTCTCCTCCTATGTGACGATGCTTCGCGAGGACAAGGAGCCGCCCACCACCGAGTTAGTGGAGGAGGCGCTCCTGCGCCTTCTGTGATTGCCGGCGGCACCAACTCCTTCACAACCTTACCACACCAGTCGCAACGTAGCAGCGATGCCGGCATGTTGATACTGTTGTACCGGCTATGCATTGGTGACGCTAGTCCCTCCTTCACGCGTGTCTGATTTGGACGCTGTAGTTGCGGGGGCTGACGGCGGCTCTTCCTTCACGCGACGGGTCCTTTAAATTTTCATCAAGCATTTGAAAAATGTTAATCAAGTATTTGAGAAGGCTTAATCAAGCATCTGAAAAATGTTTCTCATGTATACGGATAATGTATACACCAAATATACAATGTGTATGCAAGTGTTGATAATATATTTTAAAAATATTAATCAAGCATTTGAAGAAAATATTAATCAAGTATTTGAAAAATATTAATCAAGCATTTAAAAAATGTTAAAAAGGTGTATAGAAAATATGTTTCTCATGTATGCAAATAATGTGTGAAAAATACACAAGGTATACTAACGAATGCAAGTTAGTGGAGGAGGTGCCCCGGCGCCTTAGCGACCGCCGACAACATCACCGCCTTCACAGCCTTGCCATGCCAGTCGCAGCGTGGCGCCGCCGCCGACTGGTTGACGCTGTTGTACCGGCTATGTTGTGGCGACACTAGCTCCACCTTCACGCGGCGTCTGACTTGGACACCAAGGTTTTTTTTTTGACCATTTACAGTAGGGAAAAATCCATACTGTGATCTTTTTCATTAGTATATTAGGGGTTAAAAAGAGTTACAAGATGGCATGATCATGCTAGTTACAGTCAGTTAGTAAGGAGCATGATTACATAAAAAAATATTACACTCTATCTAGCTAGCCACGAAATCATGCCCTCCTTGATACTGGGCCTAGCCCTAATCATTGTGTCTTTGAAGTGTCTTGTGAAGTTGATCTTGCATTGTAGTAAGGAACATCTTGTGTCTTCAAATATTTCATCATTTCTCTGGTTCCAAATGGCCCAGTATCCTGTGATAAGAACTTCCATGAAGAAGACCCATTTATATCTACTTTTTGCATCCATGATCAGTATATTAATGCTTAAATCAGTGTTCCACCCCACACCAATACTCCACCAGAAACCCTGGCTAAAGGGGCAGCTGAAAAGAATATGAGTTATGTCCTCCATTGTGTGGTCTCTGCATAATGCACATGTGGTGGTATCAGGTGAGAAATGTTAATAAAGCATTTGCAAAAATGTTAATCAAAGTATTTATGAGTTAATCAAGCATTTGAAAAATTATTCTCATGTATACAAATAATGTATACACAAAATATACAATGTGTACAAAAATGCTGCCGAGTGTATGAAAAAAATGTAGAACTCACACTAAATAAAAGTAGACATCAAAAACACATATATTTAAAAAAGTTAATTCTGCATTTAAAAAATGTTCCTGATGTATGCGAAAAATATATATTGTGTGTGAAAAATGTTTATTGCCTTTAAAAAATGTTCACCATGTATTTGAAAAATGTTGACCATGCATTCTAACAAGTGTTCAAAACTTCTATTTAAGAAAAAATAACATCGTGTATTCAAAAAATGTTTAATGTGTGTCAACAAAATATTTCACGTCTACACTAGAAAAATTTACATTGTGTAATGATAAAAAATAGTCATGTGTTGAATAAAAAAGCTACCGCTGAAAACCAACATAGAAAGAAAGAAAACAAAGAAAAGCAACAAAAAACGAAGGGAAAAGGAAAATATAAATTGAAGAGAAACCAATGCAAAAAAAATGAAAATAGTGAAAACCTACAAAGAAAAGCAAAATAAATCAACAAAAATCAAAATTTAAGCTAAGAAAACCATTTCAAAGAATGTAGACTGTGAAAAAGAATATCAAACAAATAAAATTGATGAAAAACAAAACAAAAAAATCAAAGAAAAAAGAAAGGAAAAAAGTCAGGGAAAACCAAGGAAAAAAAGAACAAAAAGAAATGAAGAAACCAATGAAAACCGAGGAAGAAACGAAGAAAACTGACGAAAACCTGACAAAACAGAATAAAAACCTAAAAAACGGTGAATAAACAGAAAACGAACAAAAAATTAGCAGAAATAACATCCCGATAAAACCGGAGCAGTCCACGGCCGAAGACAGCAACAGTGACAAGAAAAAAAACAGAGTGACAATGACGACTAAATGACTGTAGCAAGCGAGCGTGAAAAATGGGCTGGCCCATAACTGCAGATACTTCAGGCGAGAACTTCTTCCATCTCGCTATAAGCAAGCAAGATATAGCTCTCGCGATAGCAAGTAACAAAGGAGCACTCCTTCGGGAGCCTCCCTAAGAGTCTGTTGGGGTGGGAGGTCGCCAGACCAGGTGTCGCGCATTGGCAGCTTCCTTCGGATTTTTTCGCACACGTTTTCGGCTTTTTAGATTTGTTATTTTTTGGCTTCTCGGTTTTTTACCGGTCTTCCTTAGCTTTTGGAAAAATAAATAAGGGAAAGCATTTTTTGCAAGAGAAAAAATGATTTTTTTGCTTCCGCAAAAGACATGGATTTGCTTTATCGAGAGGCACAGATTTGCTGCTTCGTGCCTTAAACCAAAAAAAAGTGTTTTTTACATCAACAAGAGGCACAAAATTGCATCTCTTGCGTGCATTCGCGAGAGACACGGCCGTGCCTCTCAGAAAACGTTTAAAAAAATCTTCCGTAAGAGGCATGGATTTGCTTCTGCGAGAGGCATGGATTGCTTCTGCAAGAAGCACGGCTGAGCCTCTCGAAAACGAAAAAAAAAAAACATTTTTTTCTTCCGTGAGAGGTATGGGTTTGCTTTCCCAAGAGGCACGGATTTGCTTCCATTAGAGGCACGGCCCGTGCCTCTCGTAAACGAAAAAAGCATGTTTTTTTTCCTTTAGAGACGCGGGTTTACTTCGTGCAGGCACAGATTTGCTTCCGCGAGAGGCACACTCATGCCTCTTTCGGAAAGATTAAAAAACGTGCTTCTGGTTTTGTTTTTTGTCTTGTTTTCTCGACCTTTTTTTGTGAAAAACTAAAATTCATCAAAACCTATTAACAGGGGATCTGTTTTTGAAGATGTCGACGCAAAAAATCCAGCGGTGGAAACGGTTCAATAAAACATTTTGAAAAAATGAATCAATGAAAGAAAAGAAAAATTCTTAGGTTGTGACAAGTGGCGCACTGCAGGGAGTGACCTTTGGAAAGAGTGATCCTTAATTACTGATCTCAACTATTGGCGCTTGCTGCCTCAAATTGCCATGCCATATCGTAGGAGTTGCGATTGAGCTGGCCCATTTCGTGACTCAGATTTTCTTCCTGGTTTTCTAGTGATAATTCTGTACTTATTAGTTGTTTTTTAGATTTTGCTTGCCAAACAACATAAATATATATTTATTTCAAGAAAACCAGACATCTTTTTAGAAAAGATATTCTTTAGGAAAAAGATTGTGAATATATTTAAAAATAATGAACATATTAGAAAACATGAATATTTAATAAACCGTTCGTGAATATTTTACTCCCTCTGTAAACTAATATGAGAGCATTTAGAATACAATTTTAGTATTCTAAATGCTCTTATATTAGTTTACGGAGGGAGTAGAAATTATGATTTTGTTCTGAATATTTTTTGAAAATATGTAACTTTTCGACAAAAATGTTATGATTGTTTTTGAAAAAGGAAACAATGAAAACTAAAGAGAAAAGAAAACAAAAGGAAAATTAAAACAGGAAAAGAAATAAGAGAAGCAGGCAACCGAAACTGAAAAAGAAAACCATTAAAATACGAACATGAATATTCTAGAAGGTTCATAAAACCGGCTGGTTGATGCTGGTATACTGGCTATGCAGTGGCGACACTGACTTCTCCTTCATGTGGCGTCTCATTTAGATATGGGGTTGCACATGGGTTAGCGGCGAGTCCGTAAAAATGTTAATAAAGCATATGACAAATGTTAATCAAGTATTTTTGAAAGGTTAATCAAAAATTTGAATGTTTCTTATTTATACGAAAAATGTATACATAAAATATACAATGTGTATGAAAATGTTGCTGAGTAAACGGAAAAACATATAGAACATACATTAAATCAAAGTAGACATCAAAAACACAAAAATTTCAAAAAGTTAATTTTGTATTAAAAAATGTTTCTGAAAAATATACATTTTCTTGAAAAAATTTATTACCATTAAAAAAATATTCACCTTGTACGTGAACAATGTTGACCATATATTCAAAGAAGTGTTCAGAACTTCTACTTACAAAAAAATGTGCATCGTGTATTAAAGAAAAAATCAACATGTGCAACAAAAATATTTCACGAGTACACTAGAAAGTTTTACCTTCTGTACTGAGAAAAGTAGTCATGTGTTTAGTAAAAAAGCTACCATAGAAAACTGACAAAGAAAGAAACATAAACAAAGAAAACCACCGAAAAGAAACAAGGAAAAAAAGTAAAAGAAATTAAAATATAAATAGAAGAAAAACCAATGCCAAAAGAATAGAAATAATGAAAACCTACAAAAAAGAAACGAAGAAATCTACTGTAAAGAAATTATAGAAGGAAAATCAAACAAAGAAAATTGATGAAAAACAAGAAAGAAACAGGAAAAACCAAAGAAAAACATAGAAAAAATTCACTGATAAGCATGAAAGAAACAAAGAAAAAAGAAAGAAACGAAAAAACTCAATTAAAATTGAGGAAGAAACGAAGAAAACCAACGAAAAAACAAAACAGAAAAGAAAAACAAAAATCCAGTGAAGAAACAAAGGAAATCTTAAGAAAAAAAGAAACAGAAAAGAACACCTGAGAAAACCTGATCAAACACGGCAATAGTGACAAAAAGAATACAATGCGACTATGACGGCCGAACAAGTGTAGAAAGCAAGCTCGAACATGGCCCGGCTCTTAACTACGGACGCTACAGGCGAGAACTTCTTCCGTTCGGTATAAGCAAGATATAGCTCTCACGTTGACGCTACAGGCGAGAACTTCAAGATATAGCACTCTTGACGTTGAGACCCGCTCGCTCGCCCGCTGCTGCTCGCTCGCTCGCCCGCTGCTGCTCGCTCGCTCGACCCCTGCGGCTCGCTCCTTTGGTAGCCCTTTTTATTTTCCTTGCGAGCACTTGTCAAAAAAGCCTTGTTGTTTAAGCAAAAGGAAAAACAGAAAAAAACGTAAAGTATAAAAAAACATGTATTAAAAAATGGACATGGATTTTCATAAAGTTCATCAAATTTGAAAAAGTTCATTAAATTTGAAAAAAAGTTCATCAAATTTGAAAACAAGTTCATCAGTTTTGAAAAAAGTTCCCGGACTTTGAAAAAAGTTCATCGGATTTGAAAAAAAGTTCATCAATTTTGAAAAACGTTCATCTACTTTTTAGGAAAAAGTTTACGGATTTGAAAAAAAAGCTCATCAACTTTGAAAAAAGTTCATCTACTATCAAGAAAAAAGTTCACGAATTTCTTCTGAAAGAAAGAAAAATGTTTCGCGACCTAAAAAAACGAGCAAAGAAGAAGAAATGGCCGAACAAACCAGTATGTAACACCTGAGGTCTCGGGTGGTTATGGTGTTGAAGTCCTAAGTAGCGCTTTGCGGGTTCGAAATGTGGGACCTCCTATACGCCGCGCTTTGCGGCAAATTGGCGGCGTGCCGCACAGAGAGGGACCCGACTGGGCCGGCCCATGCAGTTCTACCGCAGGATGCAAAAATACAAGAGAAGAATGAAACGCGAGTTACCCAGGAATCGAACTTGAGACCAGCTGCGTACTAGCACGCACTAGTAGCCACTCCAACTAACCACTACTGCTGTCAAATAAAGCAGTGCACAACTTAAAGAAATAGTCATAAATGTAAAACAGAAACGGTATCCTGCAGCGACCTGGAACCAGTACTGTAGAAAATTAGCTATTGTAGCGAATCTGAATTAGTTACTGGGGTGAACTTTTTTTAATGCATATTTTGAAAAAGTATCAACATTTCTTGAATTCCTGAAGAAGAAAAACGGAGACAGAAACATTTTCTGAATATGTGAACAAAAAAAATTCAGTTTATATGCGTGCTAATGATTCCAAGTTTCCAATTGTCCGATTTACAGCGCTAATATCTAAGAATAACAAAGTGACAAAACACAACACTTCTTGATTTATTCGAACAAATCTTGAAAATTATGAACAATTTTAAGGTAAGTAATGTTTCAAAGTTTGAACATTTGTGAAACAACACAAACAAATTTTGAAACTCCAATTTTTTTTTTGAATACATGAACAATTGTAAGAACAGGAACATTTTTTGAAATTTCTGAACAAAAAGTAGAAAAGCTGACCATTTATTGAATCTGCGAACAATTTTTTGAAAACACAAACAATTTTTTATAAAAATATGAACAATTTTTGAAAAATGGGAACAAATGTGAAATCCCAAATTGTTTTGAAAAAATGAACAAATTTGGAAATGTGAACATTTTCTGAAACTCATGAACAAAATTTAAAACTCCGAACAAATTTTGGAAACACAAACAAAATTTTGTACATTTTTTGAAAAGAATTAAATGTTTTTTGAAACCTGAACAAAAAAATTCCAACATCTTTTTTAGAACCGAACAAAGTATTGAATATACTGAACTTTTTTGAAATTGCGAACAATTTCTGAAACTGAAACATTTTTTGAAATCCCGAACATTTTTTTAAAAGTTGTCAAAAGTGTGAACAAAAACATTCTTAACAATTTTGTTAACACACAATTTTGTTTGAAAATTCCGAAATAATTTTTGGAAAATGCATACAGTTTTTGAATTTGTGAACAAAATTTGAAAACACGAATTGTTTTCAAATTCTGAACATTTTTGTAAAAGTGCGAACATTTTCCAAAAAATGCGAACATTTTTTTCAAAAACAAAACATAAACTTGAAAATAAAAAAGAAAAAAAGAAAAGAAAAACGAAACAGAAATAGAAAAAGAAAGGAAAATAAAAAACCGATTCAGGAACCTTCTAGAAGTTTCCTAGAACCGGGAAAAACCAGCTGGAAACCTCTAGAAGGTTCCCAAAACCGGGAGCGTCGGAACGGTTAAACGGGCCGGACCGTTGCGTCGCTGCTCGGTCGCTCGCCTGTGCGAAGCGCTGGCAGTTTGACGCAACGAGCGGCAAATAGGAAATTCCGCCTTTAGCGCCCGATCGCTTTCCTGGCGCTCACGCGTGCCCCTAGTGGGCCGTGGCCCATTCGCTCGCTCGCCCGCCCCTGCTCGCTCGCTCAACCGCTGCGGCTCGCTCCTTTGATAGCCCTTTTTTTTTCCTTGCGAGCACTTGTCAAAAAAGCCTTATTGTTTAAGCAAAAAGGAAAACAGAAAAAACGTAAAATATAAAAAAACATGTATTAAAAAATGGACATGAATTTTCAAAAAAGTTCACAAAATTGGAAAAAAGTTCATCAAATTTGAAAAGGTTCATTAAATTTGAAAAAAAATTCATCGAATTTGAAAACAAGTTCATCAGTTTTGAAAAAAGTTCCCGGACTTTGAAAAAAATTCATCAGATTTGAAAAAAAGTTCATCAAATTTGTAAAAAAGTTCATCGAATTTGAAAAAAAGTTCATCGAATCGAAAAAGTTCATTGAATTTGAAAAAATGCATTGAAGTTGAAAAGGTTCATAAGTTTTGAAAACAGTTCATCAATTTTGAAAAAAGCACGAATTTGAAAAAATAACGTTCATCAGTTTTACAAAAAGTTCACGAATTTGAAAAAAGGTTAATCAGTTTTACAAAAAGTTCATCAATTTTGAAAAACGTTCATCTACTTTCTAGGAAAAAGTTTACGGATTTGAAAAAAAAGTTCATCAACTTTGAAAAAAGTTCATCTACTATCAAGAAAAAAGTTCACGAATTTCTTCCGAAAGAAAGAAAAATGTTTCGCGACTTCAAAAAAACGAACAAAGAAGAAGAAATGGCCGAACAAACCAGTACGTAGCACCTGAGGTTCGTTGGTCGGGTGGTTATGGTGTTGAAGTCCTAAGTAGCGCGTCGCGGGTTCGAAATGTGGGTAGCACGCACTTTTTTACTTTTTGTAGAAACAGAAAAGGAGCATATGTGTCGGCCTGCTATAGAAACCTAGCGTACGGGAGGGTGTGCGCCCTGTACCAAAATGCCTATATTCGGCGCTTAAGGCGCCGAATAGGATTTGGCATTGACGCTTGCTTCCTCAAATCGCCAGTCCATGTCATCGGAGATGCTATTGGGCCGGCCCATTTGGTAAGTGGGACTCTTCGGTACTGAACAACGATGCAAATGTACCAATTTTCTTTGTCTAACAAAAAACAAATTTTCTTCCTGGTTTTCTAGTGCTAATTCTGTACTTATTAGTTGTTTCTTTTATTTGGTTGCGAAACAGCAGAAAATTTTATTTATTTCAAGTAAAACAGATATCATTTCAGAAAATATATTTTTAGAAAAATGTGAACATACTTCAAAAAAATAATATATTTTTACAACATTGAACATTTTTATAAAATGAATATTTAATAAACCATTAGTGAATATGTTTAGAAATATGCTTTTTTTCTTAGATATATGAAAATTTGTAAAGAAAAACATGAGTATTTTTTAGAAATATGTAACTTTCCGACCAAAATATTATCATTGTTTTTATAAATGAAACCATAAAAAAGAGAAAAGTAAAACAGGAAAACAAATTTAGAAAACGGGCAATAGAAACTGAAAAAGAAAATCATTAAAACCGAACATGAATATTCTAGAAGGTTCATAATACCGGAAAAAATAGACCATAATTTGTTTTTCTGGTGACCGTAAACCTTCTAAACATGGAAAACCACACAATACTAACTGGGTCGGCTCATTCGTATGCCCTTGTGCAAGAAGTCGAAATTTTGTCGCAACAAAAACATTTCGCTGCTCTGTTAGGATTCTGCTACTAATTCACTCTATTTAAGAATAATTCAGAGTATAGCTTGATTTACAGAGGAGAATCTCGGAGGAAGGAGATTCGAGGAGGGAGAAGAACAGAAGCATTCAAAACATGTATCTAGCTTTGTGCTTAAGTCGGCTGTGTTGGCAACTAAATCTTGTAGTACAAATGTTCAGATTCAGGCATTCGTTGTACTACTACTACTGTCTCCTCTGTTTTCAGTTACTCTGTTTCTTGTCTGAATCGCTGAAGAAAACAGAGAGCCAGAGAGGCCTACACTACACTACACAGTTTGCATGTTCATTAGATTTCTCGCAATGGCATTGGCAGTAGCCAATTTCAAAAAAGCATCTCAGCAACAATAAGCACCCACTGCCGAACGATGAACCGACCCATCGATCTCCGAAACAACAACAACAACAAACTTTTGAGTGTCCAAAGAAGCTATGCTTGATCATGCCTGCTTCACAACCAGCAAGCAAGCAGGAGAGCTCCAAAAACAGACAAATACTCCCTCTGTAAAGAAATAATCCCCTCGTTTGGTTGAAAGTGGAGATTATCCCAGGACTCTAATCCCCTCCCACCACGGGGAGATCACCATGTGAGTTTGGTGACGAGGTGGGGGAGGGGAATATGTGCACTTTTTGTAGAAACAGAAAAGGAGCATATGTGTCGGCCTGCTATAGAAACCTAGCGTACGGGAGGGTGTGCGCCCTGTACCAAAATGCCTATATTCGGCGCTTAAGGCGCCGAATAGGATTTGGCATTGACGCTTGCTTCCTCAAATCGCCAGTCCATGTCATCGGAGATGCTATTGGGCCGGCCCATTTGGTAAGTGGGACTCTTCGGTACTGAACAACGATGCAAATGTACCAATTTTCTTTGTCTAACAAAAAACAAATTTTCTTCCTGGTTTTCTAGTGCTAATTCTGTACTTATTAGTTGTTTCTTTTATTTGGTTGCGAAACAGCAGAAAATTTTATTTATTTCAAGTAAAACAGATATCATTTCAGAAAATATATTTTTAGAAAAATGTGAACATACTTCAAAAAAAATAATATATTTTTACAACATTGAACATTTTTATAAAATGAATATTTAATAAACCATTAGTGAATATGTTTAGAAATATGCTTTTTTTCTTAGATATATGAAAATTTGTAAAGAAAAACATGAGTATTTTTTAGAAATATGTAACTTTCCGACCAAAATATTATCATTGTTTTTATAAATGAAACCATAAAAAAGAGAAAAGTAAAACAGGAAAACAAATTTAGAAAACGGGCAATAGAAACTGAAAAAGAAAATCATTAAAACCGAACATGAATATTCTAGAAGGTTCATAATACCGGAAAAAATAGACCATAATTTGTTTTTCTGGTGACCGTAAACCTTCTAAACATGGAAAACCACACAATACTAACTGGGTCGGCTCATTCGTATGCCCTTGTGCAAGAAGTCGAAATTTTGTCGCAACAAAAACATTTCGCTGCTCTGTTAGGATTCTGCTACTAATTCACTCTATTTAAGAATAATTCAGAGTATAGCTTGATTTACAGAGGAGAATCTCGGAGGAAGGAGATTCGAGGAGGGAGAAGAACAGAAGCATTCAAAACATGTATCTAGCTTTGTGCTTAAGTCGGCTGTGTTGGCAACTAAATCTTGTAGTACAAATGTTCAGATTCAGGCATTCGTTGTACTACTACTACTGTCTCCTCTGTTTTCAGTTACTCTGTTTCTTGTCTGAATCGCTGAAGAAAACAGAGAGCCAGAGAGGCCTACACTACACTACACAGTTTGCATGTTCATTAGATTTCTCGCAATGGCATTGGCAGTAGCCAATTTCAAAAAAGCATCTCAGCAACAATAAGCACCCACTGCCGAACGATGAACCGACCCATCGATCTCCGAAACAACAACAACAACAAACTTTTGAGTGTCCAAAGAAGCTATGCTTGATCATGCCTGCTTCACAACCAGCAAGCAAGCAGGAGAGCTCCAAAAACAGACAAATACTCCCTCTGTAAAGAAATAATCCCCTCGTTTGGTTGAAAGTGGAGATTATCCCAGGACTCTAATCCCCTCCCACCACGGGGAGATCACCATGTGAGTTTGGTGACGAGGTGGGGGAGGGGAATATGTGCACTTTTTGTAGAAACAGAAAAGGAGCATATGTGTCGGCCTGCTATAGAAACCTAGCGTACGGGAGGGTGTGCGCCCTGTACCAAAATGCCTATATTCGGCGCTTAAGGCGCCGAATAGGATTTGGCATTGACGCTTGCTTCCTCAAATCGCCAGTCCATGTCATCGGAGATGCTATTGGGCCGGCCCATTTGGTAAGTGGGACTCTTCGGTACTGAACAACGATGCAAATGTACCAATTTTCTTTGTCTAACAAAAAACAAATTTTCTTCCTGGTTTTCTAGTGCTAATTCTGTACTTATTAGTTGTTTCTTTTATTTGGTTGCGAAACAGCAGAAAATTTTATTTATTTCAAGTAAAACAGATATCATTTCAGAAAATATATTTTTAGAAAAATGTGAACATACTTCAAAAAAAATAATATATTTTTACAACATTGAACATTTTTATAAAATGAATATTTAATAAACCATTAGTGAATATGTTTAGAAATATGCTTTTTTTCTTAGATATATGAAAATTTGTAAAGAAAAACATGAGTATTTTTTAGAAATATGTAACTTTCCGACCAAAATATTATCATTGTTTTTATAAATGAAACCATAAAAAAGAGAAAAGTAAAACAGGAAAACAAATTTAGAAAACGGGCAATAGAAACTGAAAAAGAAAATCATTAAAACCGAACATGAATATTCTAGAAGGTTCATAATACCGGAAAAAATAGACCATAATTTGTTTTTCTGGTGACCGTAAACCTTCTAAACATGGAAAACCACACAATACTAACTGGGTCGGCTCATTCGTATGCCCTTGTGCAAGAAGTCGAAATTTTGTCGCAACAAAAACATTTCGCTGCTCTGTTAGGATTCTGCTACTAATTCACTCTATTTAAGAATAATTCAGAGTATAGCTTGATTTACAGAGGAGAATCTCGGAGGAAGGAGATTCGAGGAGGGAGAAGAACAGAAGCATTCAAAACATGTATCTAGCTTTGTGCTTAAGTCGGCTGTGTTGGCAACTAAATCTTGTAGTACAAATGTTCAGATTCAGGCATTCGTTGTACTACTACTACTGTCTCCTCTGTTTTCAGTTACTCTGTTTCTTGTCTGAATCGCTGAAGAAAACAGAGAGCCAGAGAGGCCTACACTACACTACACAGTTTGCATGTTCATTAGATTTCTCGCAATGGCATTGGCAGTAGCCAATTTCAAAAAAGCATCTCAGCAACAATAAGCACCCACTGCCGAACGATGAACCGACCCATCGATCTCCGAAACAACAACAACAACAAACTTTTGAGTGTCCAAAGAAGCTATGCTTGATCATGCCTGCTTCACAACCAGCAAGCAAGCAGGAGAGCTCCAAAAACAGACAAATACTCCCTCTGTAAAGAAATAATCCCCTCGTTTGGTTGAAAGTGGAGATTATCCCAGGACTCTAATCCCCTCCCACCACGGGGAGATCACCATGTGAGTTTGGTGACGAGGTGGGGGAGGGGAATATGTGCACTTTTTGTAGAAACAGAAAAGGAGCATATGTGTCGGCCTGCTATAGAAACCTAGCGTACGGGAGGGTGTGCGCCCTGTACCAAAATGCCTATATTCGGCGCTTAAGGCGCCGAATAGGATTTGGCATTGACGCTTGCTTCCTCAAATCGCCAGTCCATGTCATCGGAGATGCTATTGGGCCGGCCCATTTGGTAAGTGGGACTCTTCGGTACTGAACAACGATGCAAATGTACCAATTTTCTTTGTCTAACAAAAAACAAATTTTCTTCCTGGTTTTCTAGTGCTAATTCTGTACTTATTAGTTGTTTCTTTTATTTGGTTGCGAAACAGCAGAAAATTTTATTTATTTCAAGTAAAACAGATATCATTTCAGAAAATATATTTTTAGAAAAATGTGAACATACTTCAAAAAAAATAATATATTTTTACAACATTGAACATTTTTATAAAATGAATATTTAATAAACCATTAGTGAATATGTTTAGAAATATGCTTTTTTTCTTAGATATATGAAAATTTGTAAAGAAAAACATGAGTATTTTTTAGAAATATGTAACTTTCCGACCAAAATATTATCATTGTTTTTATAAATGAAACCATAAAAAAGAGAAAAGTAAAACAGGAAAACAAATTTAGAAAACGGGCAATAGAAACTGAAAAAGAAAATCATTAAAACCGAACATGAATATTCTAGAAGGTTCATAATACCGGAAAAAATAGACCATAATTTGTTTTTCTGGTGACCGTAAACCTTCTAAACATGGAAAACCACACAATACTAACTGGGTCGGCTCATTCGTATGCCCTTGTGCAAGAAGTCGAAATTTTGTCGCAACAAAAACATTTCGCTGCTCTGTTAGGATTCTGCTACTAATTCACTCTATTTAAGAATAATTCAGAGTATAGCTTGATTTACAGAGGAGAATCTCGGAGGAAGGAGATTCGAGGAGGGAGAAGAACAGAAGCATTCAAAACATGTATCTAGCTTTGTGCTTAAGTCGGCTGTGTTGGCAACTAAATCTTGTAGTACAAATGTTCAGATTCAGGCATTCGTTGTACTACTACTACTGTCTCCTCTGTTTTCAGTTACTCTGTTTCTTGTCTGAATCGCTGAAGAAAACAGAGAGCCAGAGAGGCCTACACTACACTACACAGTTTGCATGTTCATTAGATTTCTCGCAATGGCATTGGCAGTAGCCAATTTCAAAAAAGCATCTCAGCAACAATAAGCACCCACTGCCGAACGATGAACCGACCCATCGATCTCCGAAACAACAACAACAACAAACTTTTGAGTGTCCAAAGAAGCTATGCTTGATCATGCCTGCTTCACAACCAGCAAGCAAGCAGGAGAGCTCCAAAAACAGACAAATACTCCCTCTGTAAAGAAATAATCCCCTCGTTTGGTTGAAAGTGGAGATTATCCCAGGACTCTAATCCCCTCCCACCACGGGGAGATCACCATGTGAGTTTGGTGACGAGGTGGGGGAGGGGAATATGTGCAGGAAAATTTCAGAAAATTGGCAAATTTCTTGGGAAAAATTAGAATGTCCAAAAAACATGTAAACAAACCCTGGTTCTTTTTACACAAGCATCATTTCAGTTCAAAATTAATTAAAATGCACATATATTTCCTTAAAAATCCAGACAATTCAGGAATGACACAAATTTCTTGAGAAAATTGAGAATAATTCAGGAATTTCAAAGAAAAGTAGGAAACATGAAATATACACATAATCAGCACGACAGTAAAATAATTCAACCCAATCATACACGTTGACCATAAGCTATACATGTCAAATTCGCACGAGTAACACTGCACCAAGGATATTAATGTGTTAATCATGGTCTTACCATCACAAATACTAACTACAGTTAGATATCAAGCAATAATTAACACTCAGTTCATTAAAAAGATGCCTAATGTGACTGCCCCATGTCAAAATGTTTAGCTGTTGGAAGAGTCTGAAGCCTCCACCATTAACTTCTTTAACCATTTTCATTTGCTAGCTTTAGGAAACCTGCAAATCAGAAACGAACAATGTAGTTGCTATACAATATAAAATTTGAAACTAGATATAAGCACATATTTTTTTACTTACATGTATGTTTCCGAAAGGACTAGATATAAACATAGTAAGCAGACGCTGATTTATGTTCTTATGAATATTTTTTTTTCTCTTTGATTGCTGGATGCACACTGCATCAAAGGTATCATTTGGCAAGAAAAGAATGTTAAACTGAAAACAAATTTGAAACAATCCTTATAGCTTCAATTGTATAGACACTAGTCCAATTTATTATGAGAAAAGTGTAAAGTGGACACAGATAATGGATGAGGCCAACTCCAACGCACGACCCCATCCTGCTCGCGTCTATCCGTATAGACCGCACGTTTAATATATGTGCATAAGTCAAGGCCGAGGTCTGCCAGAGGTACAGGGAGACGGGCACGCTGCTGCCGGGGCGGATATGGGGACACCCGGACGCGCCCAGACGCGTGCGCCACGTCTTTCAGGTTATCCTAAAGATTCAGAGTTAAAATTAGGGCAAGGCTAGCCCCTTCCATGTGTTATTTTTCAGACCACATCATATTCTTTGCATGACTGTATATACACGGAGGCAATAGGCATGTATCTAGTTTAGCACAAACACACTAGACATGTAGCCGATTTAAGAGGCAGTAACTTGGCAAGAATGGGGCAAAGTAAATAAATTAGAAAGTTTGCTTTCAAGATCTGGTACATAACATCACAAGATTGTTCAGGAACCCAAATCTGAGACTAAGCATAGCTAGATATATGAATCGAAGGATTAAACTGCGTATTAAGTTCAGCATATGAGCACACTAGCCGCAATATTTAGACCACCACGAAACCTGAAGTAATTTTCTTCGGCTTAAAACTGATGTTAAATTGCGAAGTATATTATACATTGTCAACATCATGTAGAATATCGTTGTATTTTCTCTGTTAACTTTGTTAGAAGAGACCACATGTATACGAATTTATATATTTTGTAAAAGTACGATATTTGAGAAGAATGCCAACAGATTCTCAAAAATATATAAATAAATAATGCAAGAGTGGGAGCTTTTATCTCCCGTCAAAAGTCCAACGGGCCAAAGAATGTTAGAATCTATACATCATAAGCCCGACATAACAAATTGAGATGGCCTGGTCCCGGTTGAAGTGTTTGATCTAATCGAGAGACACCTACCTCTACTGATCTACAACTGCCAAAGTCACTGCAGATGCAACAAGAAAGCCGAGCCAGAGGTTGCCTGTGGATCTGGAGCAGTAAGACTGCACATGGCGAAGGGAGGAAGGCATCAACACGGAGAAGCAAACTAGAGACGAGGGGGGAAGGAGAATGGGGATAGCCTTGGTTGCAGTAGGAGGAGGAATGCCACGCTGTCGATGTCGCCGCCGGCGTCGCCCTAGGGAAGAAGAGCTTCGTGACTGAGTTGAGCTCGGAGGATGGAGGACGACGACAGCTGGGGCCGTCGATGTCGCTGGAGGGCACGAGCGTGGAGGCGCATCCCTTCGCGGCGTCGCCGCCGGTCGTCCGAGGGAGAATCTTGGGAGGGGTGGAGGCGTGGATCCAGTCGGTCGCCTCTCGAGCTCGAGGGTTTCCTCCCCGACCTGTTGATGCGTGGAAGTCTCTCCCGGGGAAGGCCCGGGGAAAGGACAGGGGTCGTGTGCGAGCAAATAGCGTCATGGGCTCACCGGGGGCCAGTTCAACCCGTGGTTTTCCCACACGGGGAATTGGAAGGCCCCCCCCCCCCCCCCGGGATCCACCGCAACCAAACGAGGCCTAAATATATGAGCGAGCACTCATTATCCGCCGAGGGAATGATTGTTGACAGAAAAACAAGCTGCAGAATCCCAAATGGAACATCAAGCAAGAATGAACCTCATGTGGAAGGAATCCAAGGCATACAAAGACAGTAACACATGCAATTTATTTCAAACAGAATCTCAACATATAAATTTGCATGCATTTGCCCATCTCAAGGGGGTAAATTACTACTCCCTCTGTAACTAGATACAAGTATTTAGGTACAGAGGGAGTAGAATAGCTAGCTGTAAGTCAAGTGCAGGGCAAGAAGAAGTACCATGCTAAAATTGGATGGAATATTAAGCTGATTGATGGATGATTACAGTCTTCTTCACCATTCCGACTAGGGCCCGACCATCATGTCCCACATCATATTGGACACCTGCCAAAAACACAGCGACTTCAAAACCACAAACTAGCCATCACATATATAGACAGTGAGCACTCTATCAGTACCTCTGGCTTCTTCATTTCAATAGAATCTAGGACATTCTTGACTGATGCAAAGACCTCTGGGGACAGCTCGCGAAGTTCCAGTATCATTCTTGCTCTCTTCTCTCCGATGCCCTGCACATTCACAGCTGATAAGAAAAAGAAAAAATGCATCACTTGAGACCCCGAGCGAGAGAAAACCTTGAAGGTTTGTAGTTCCTCCCTGCAATCTGCTGCTGCTGTTGCTGCTTCTACCTCCGCCCTGGCTGCTTCTACCTCCGCTCTGGCTGCTGCCAGCTCCGCTGCAGCCAGCCTCGACGCCCTTGCTGCTGCAGCTGCTCGCTCACGCTCCTCTGCCACGGCGCGCTCGGCCTCCTGCCGGCGCCGTATGCTCGAGGTGGCCGTGTGCTGAGAGCGACCTGCAGACATGGCTCGATGTAGGGTGGCTGTTGCGTGAAGAGAAGGCTGTTAAAGACGAACTGCTGCTCGACAGTCCAAAGGGAGGGGGGTAACCAGAGGCAGACGAAGCAGCTACTGCCACCGACTTGGGCTGCTCACAGGAAATGCTCAGGGTGCAAGATAACCTGGCTCTGATACCACTTGTTAGACCTTTCAGCCTGAGCATTGGTAGTTGTGGATGACACTAGGAGAGTTGGGACGATTTTCATTAGTTTATTTCTCACACAATAGCCATCCCAACCTGAGGGGTTGGGGATACATACTTATAGGCTGCTAGCCAGCCAAGCATATGCTAAGATGCTGCTAAGATGCCAGTCTAAGATGCTAGTCTATGAAGCTAGTCTGAGATGCTATCCTAACTGCCAGTCCTTGATGGTCAGGAACTCTATCCTAACTGCCACAAGGACCATGTGCTGCGGCCCCACAAAGACCCTAGTACACAGACTTATCCATCAGGGGGCGCCTCACTGCTTAAGCGATAAAGCGTAAAATGAGGTGACGCTTTAGACAGACTCTGAACCTGATGGGCAGTATAATAGAGCACCATTTAGTGAGACATATATATGTTGATTCTAATCCACCAGTGAGCACATATATTCTGATCCATCCACTAAGCAGTAAGCAACTAGCCAACTGCTATAAGAGAGGCAGTAGCACCTAACAGCAGAGGAGCTGTGCATAGCATAACACACAACAGAGCATAAAAGGCTAGTGCAGATCTGAGGAAGCTGCTGCCAGAGGAGAGAGGAAAGAGCTGAAAGCCTGGATATTTGCATGCTCTGGTTTTGGTTCTCTCTCTTTCTTTTCCCTCCTGTAACTATTTCACATGTGAGCCCAGTTTTCCCGCCCAGCCCTTTTTCCCTGCTAGGAATCTCTGTTCCCCTGCCTAGCAAGTCTAAGGCGTCCTCTCTGCCTTAAAGCGCCAATCAGGACGCCTAAGCAGGCGCTTCGGACGCTTTAGTGTCTAAGGCGGACGCCTTAGACACATGTCTAAAGCGAGTTGGACGCTTTGAGCCTGGAGGGCGCTCTAACGCTTAAGCGTCGCTTAAGCGACGCTTTAGGGACGCTTTACAAACAGAGCTATTCTCGCAAAACCGCTCCACAGAACCGCTGTTAACCGTTGGTCGTTGAGGAGGCGTAAATGCATGTTTTATGCTGACACACAACCGATCTCCATTCTCTAAAATTCCAAGCATCAACTTGGACCAAATGGTAAAGGGAGTGCAACTCAAAATTTAGACAAGGAAACTCACTGTCAACAACAAGTGTCTGGGCCGCAAGCTGCTGCTCCCTGTCAACGAGAAGTGCCTGGGTGTTCGAAAGCTTGTGCTCCCTGTCAACTAGAAGTGTCCGTGTCTCCGCAAGCTGTCGGTCTTTCCCAAGGCTGGCATAAAAGAATCAAACAAGAAAAAGAAGAGGAATCAGTGTCTCAGCCGTCAGTCCCCAAAAATAAAAGCGAGCCCAGATCAGCAAGCACGACGCAAGCATTAGATCTTACAGCTCATCATGGAGCTGGTTGTTGTCGTCCCGGAGGTTCTGGAGCTCACTTTCTATCTCCTTCAGGGCTGCATCATTTAAATCACAAAACGTTTCATAAAAAAGCACCCATCTCCGACCGAGAAGGACAGAATTCGCTCAGCTTTACCTTGGTACATCACCTTGATAGCAGGCTCCTGCTCCTGCACCATCCCATCGTTTGGAAGCTTTGTCTTGTGTGCAACAACGCAGTAGCGCAAAAGGGGAGAAAAAATGAGACAAAGAGTGGAGAGTACAGAAGTGAGGACGGGGTTAGGTGGCAGTACCCTGAGGCCAGTGTTCTTTCGGTTCTCCATCCGCGTGGGCGAGGGTTCTGCAAGCTTCAAGAACTGACGCCTTCTTGTTTACTTTGCTGTGGGTGCCGAAGCAGCTCCAGGCCTCTCCAATTGACAATGCTGATGCCCTGTTCCAACTCCCAAGTTCAAAAGGGGTAGAATTAGACTTTTAGCAAGTGTAGGAATGAATGTGGAGCAGAAAATGAAATCATTAGCTAGCCGTACATCTATCCTGGCGTAACACGGAAGGTGGAACCTGAAGATCAACCAACAAACATGCAAAAGGAGAAGCAATCACTTTAAACGGTACTGACAGTTCAGGTCTGACTGTTAAAATCAACAACACAGCGCAACAGCACCACTATATTCCCAATCATAAACGAGATCTGGGGCATCCATCATGCCAACAACACCACTAGTTAGTAGTACTGATGTGTTAAGTGTTTTTTAAGCAATCAATTTCGGCCAGTATAACCAAGACAAAGCTCCCGCTCTCTCAAACTGCATGTTTAGTGCTGCTACTAAGCTTTGGTTTCAGGTCAAGGCTGTGCAGATTAAAAAATAACTCGATGTTTTCCCTTTTCATATAGCATCGTCGGCCATTGCGGGTTTCGCTGCTGCTAACATGTTTAAACCAAAACATTTGCGCATGTGAAGAAGATCCAAACTACATACAACTGGTAAGCATCTGCCCTTGCAGGCATTACCACAAACACCTACCAAGCAAAAATCCTTTCACGGGTAGGAGACTTGAGCACGCACAGGAAAACTCATGCGGCGAGTACTCATCAGGAGATAATCATCATGGTGTTCTCACAATATATGTCAGATAAAAAAGAACTTGATGTTCTCCCTTTTCATATATCATCGTAAGCCATTGCATGTGTTCACTACTGATAACATGTTGAAACCAAAACATTTGCGCATCTGAAGAAGATCCAAACTACATACAATTGGTAAGCATCTGCCCTTGCAGGCATTACCACAAACACCTACCAAGCAAAAATCCTTTCACATGTGGTGGACTTGAGCACGCACGGGAAAACTCATGCGGCGAGTACTAGCTCATCAAGAGATAACCATCGTCATCTTCTCACAACAATATATGTCAGATCTACGGCAGGCGCTCATCCAATGCAGAAATCAGGGGGGGAATTTTGAGCGGGCAGAGGATGCAAGAGGAAGGAGCAGGGGGGGTGAGGGAAGAGGGGGTTAGGAGGGAGGGAGGAGCGGTGGCTACCTGCTGCCTGTGGACCGGTCGGCGGCGAAGCTCCGGGCGGCAGCGTTGCTGGGCGGGGGCGGCTGCTCCAGGGACAGGGAGGGAGGCGCTGCTGCGCCGGCGGCGGGGCAGCGAGAGGGTCGGCTGGCTGGGCACGCCGCGGCGGAGGGCCGGCGGTGGCGGCGGCGGCGGCTTGGACCCTAGGTCTCGCGCTCGGGAAGGGCTCCGGTGGTGGGCTGGGGGAGGAAGCGGCGCTCGCCTCTCTCTCCGGTCGCTCGCTTGAATTCCAATTCCAATTCCCAAAGAGAGTGGAGCAATTTTTTTTCCAGAGAGGCAGGTTTTTTTTTTTGAGACAACGAGAGGCAGGTAGGTTTTTTTTAGCATCGAGAGGCAAGTAGGTGATCCCGGCCCCATGGCCAAACGGCCGGCCCAGCACTGCCCGCGGTGGCACGTTTAATAGTCGGGCCGGCCCACGGGCATCGTTCCTTGGCCCAGGCACGGCCTGATTATTAAACGGGCCGGCATACCGGGCTGTAATTTAGATCATATATATATAAAAAATTCTGGAAAAAATGGGCCATGCCGGCTCGTGTGCCCAGCCTCCAGGCCCAGGCATGGCCCATGGCGTGCTGCGTACCGGGCTTGGCCCGTTTAGCCCGGGTCGTGCCGTTCCTACGTGCTATCGGGCCGACCCAGTTAGCACGGCCCGTTTGGCCGGCTATACCATGGACAAGTATTTCCGGACGGAGAAGTAATCCCGACGACTTTAAAAATCAAAAAAGGAAAGCAAGGAACTAAAACCTTCTGGGCCGTCCGGCATCCCTCGTATCTAGCACAAATATAGGACGGATATGAGGCAGCCCGGGTGCATCCGCCACTTCAGCCCGACCCATCACTGACCCAACAAATAACCCCTTTGATGAACCCTAGACCACAGCTCGCTCAGTCCACTCCACTCCATCCACTCCGCTTCCCAATCCACCGCTTTCTCTTCATATCTGATCCATGGCAGACGACCGCAGCAGCTCTGGCTCTGGCAGCAACAAGAGCGATGTCGATGTGGTTGCTCTCCGCATCGCATTGGGCCGCTTGCATCTAGATCAGGGACGCGGTCCCCCTTCGCCTCCGTAGTAGCGTGGGCGACGTTGCCTGGCCCTCTCGGCACGCAACACCGGTGGCTTTATGAGTTACTGGCTTGATTGGTTTTGTGAGTTTCTTCCGGATCGTTCTTGTTTCGGAAACTCGGTATCTTTTTTGTGTGAATTATATATGCATGTGTTATGCTGGATCATTTGATTTTACCGATGTAGTACATGGTTTTACAAGTTAATGAAAATGAAGTCTGAAAACCAGATACTTGTCATGGTGTCATGATATGACCTGATAATGCCATGGTAAAAATTTGAGATGGTTTGGAAAAGATTGCCATGTACTCTCTCTCTCTCTCTCTAGACACCAAACCATCTCAGACGAGGGATCGTGATTTGGAGAGGGCGTTTGTCAAGTTTGATATTTGGAACATTTCGTCGCATCAACTTGAATTTTTTATATGCTCTTCACACACAATATAATCCTTCATATTCAAATTTGGCATTTTTGGGGCCCGATTTGGTACAATTAAGTCATTTAGTGCATTTATATGGCATTTAGCTGAAATAATTCAATTTTGCACTGCCAGTACACGAACTAGTGGAGACAAGTGACTTGAAAATTCATACGTAGGGTCTTGTGCACATGTACATGCCATATGCAAGGAATAGAGGGAACTTTCAAATAACTTTTTGGCGAACAGACAACCGCAAAAGCGGAGTTTATTGTTCCCCTAAATCTAGAAAATGAAGATGAAGTCTGAAAATGAGGGAACTTTCGAATAACATTTTGGCAAACGGACAACCGCAAACGCGGAGTTTATTGTTCCCCTAATTCTAGAAAATGAAGATGAAGTCTGAAAACGAGGGAACTTTCAAATAACATTTTGGCGAACGGTCAACCGCAAACACGGAGTTTATGGTTTCCCTAATTCTAGAAAATGAAGATAAAGTCTAAAAACCCTGATACTTGGCATGGTGTCATGGTATGACCTCATGATGTCATGGTAAAAATTTGAGATGGTTTAAAAAGATTGACATGTGCTCTCTTTAGAACTGAACTATTTCCAACGAAGGATCGTAGTTTGCAGAGGGGGAGTTTAGTAGATAATTGGAACATCCTTCATAATTTCACCTTCAATTTTGCCCTCGACAGGGATAGTGACGACACCTTCTCAATGGTTGGGATTTGTGATAAGGATGGTACTGACGCATACCCGGGCAAGGGGCCCCTTGGTCTCGGGGGCCGCCGAAGCCCAAAGCTCTCGCCCGGTGTCACCGCTAGCCGTACGTCTGTCTTGCACCGGTTGATGAGCGTGAACTCCCAGGCCAACTCCGCGCGCCTAGGGCTCATACTCAGCTCATTTCTTTTCGAGTCGAGCCAAAAAACGAGTCGATCTCAATTGGCTCACGGGCCTCCAGCTTTTCTTGCAGCCCTACGCGCTCCTCATATCCCATGTCACAGCAATAAAAATATTTTTTTCTCTTTCTTCTGTTCAGTTAAAATAAACTTTGGACTTTGGCGTCCAGAGCATGTTCTTTGCATCTTCATGGATAGCACAAGTAATCTGACAAATCGACAACTTCAGACAAACAATTTATGGCATTGGGCATTGTATGGTAGGACTTTTCCATTGAGGTTCAGCTTGACTTGACCTGACAATATTTGAAACAAGGTGCACACTGCATTTGAAACAGAGTGTAAGAAAAATCTGGGAAGATGGAGGTGGGACAAGCAAGCATAGATGGAGACCAACTTGGCTGGTGATGAGTCCAAACCATATCATTCTATTCTAGCAGTCAGAAAACCTGACATAATATTACTCCTAGCAACAGCAGAAAGTGAGAGGAGGTGAAGAAATTTCCTTGTGAAGAGCACCTGAGAAGAAGCAGAGGCAGACAGGGCACTCCCCCTCCTTGGCCCATTGCAGATTCAGGTGCAGCAACAGCAGTGAAAATACATTGCTGCCCTTTTTTATTTGCATCTTTAATTTTGCACTTGTTCACGATCTATTTATCTAATCTATCACTATTTTTATCCCATCTATATGATTTTTCCCTAGACTGATTTTGTGTATTTTTTCTTTTCCCTTTTCCTTTTTAAATATTTTTTATTACTTATATATATATTTTAAAATTTTCCTTTTTTAAAACGCACAAACAATTTTCAAATTCGATGAATACTTTAAAAAAATCGAGGAACTCGTTTTCTAAATCAATGGACATTTTTATAATGTGATCAACTTCTTTCAAAATGGATGAATGGTGTTTCAAAATTGAAGATGAAGAAATTTATTCAGATTTACGTTCCTTTTTCAAAATTGATGAATTTTTTTTCAGAACAAATGAAGTCTTTTAAGTCTGTAAACTTTTTTGAACATGATAAACACTTTTTCAAATTGATGATTTTTTCTGTGAACATTTTTTAGTTCCTGCTATTTTTAAAATTATGTTTTTATCAGAAAGGCAACGTTTAGCGGGTCAACGGTGGGCTGGTCAACCACGACTACCGAAGCAGGAAAGACGCTCTGGCAAACGAGTGAGTAGTCCTTCCTTATCGGACCATGGAGCGGCGCGCGTGGGCACCGTGGCCCACCCGCACTGTTGTTTCCATCTCACGGGTAATTTCTGTGAAAACATAGGTGTGGCGAATCCGCTGAGCATTTGGCCAGTGGCTGACTTTTTTTTTCTCTACTTAGCACTCGAACTTTTTCAAAATAGCCGTGGCGGGTACTCCCTCCGGTCCTTTTTACTCTGCATATTAGGTTTGTCCGAAGTCAATCTAATCCAACTTTGACCAAGTTTATATAAAAAATTATTAACATTTACATAACAACACCAATATCATTAGATTCATCTCGGAATATATTTTCATATTATATTTATTAGATATTATAGATGCTAATAATTTTTAATATAAATTTGGTCAAACTTAGTTAAGTTTGACTTTCGGCAAATCCAATGTGCAGAGTAAAAAGGACCGGAGGAAGTACATTGCTCCGCATGCCTCTAGTTTGAGCCCACCTATAAGCCTTTCCTTAGTAGTGGTGCTCGCATTTTCCTGGCACTAATTGTTTGAGGATTTATATAACATGTGATATTAGTATTAGGAATAATATTGTTGACTCCAGTTGTTTGGAGGAATCCGAGAGTCAATGCGCCCTAAATTGGTAATCGGTGATCCGGAATATTTTGTGAAGATATAGAGGAATAAGAAGTCCTCCGGCTTGGATTTGCGTGGAAATTTTTGTGTGCTCCCTACTAGTACTATCTACACTATTTTTCTTAATTTATTTTTTTCCTTTGAGGGGATGTTTTTCCATGTAGCCCGAAAAATGCGGGCGAGGAAGTTAATAGCCCAGCCCACTAGCCTAGTCAGTATTGAGGTTTGAGCCCAACTGAAAACGGCACACTCCACACCACCTACCCCCGACGACCCAACCAAAGCCCACATCCACACTCGCATCCTCCTCTGACAACCACCACCGCATCTGGTCTCCGTCTCCCCCCTCGCCGGTCCTCGTCGCCGGCGATGGAGCCGCGGCCTTCCCCGCCGCCGCAGCAGCCGACCCTCACCGCGCAGGAGTGGGAGCACCTCCTCGACGACTTCTCCTCCCCCCCACCCCGCCGCGACCGGTGGCTCCACCTCCCGCTGCTCGACCTGGCGCTCTCCTCCCTCCCCCGCCGCGACCTCCCCTCCCACCTCAAGCCGCTGCTGCTCGCCTTCGTGGACGACCACCTGCTCCCTCCCGCCGCCCCCGCGCGGCAACTCCCGCTCCTCCTCGCCGCCCTCCCCGCCTTCCCCGCCGACCACCCGCTCCGCGACCACCTCGTCGCCACCGCCGCCTCCGCCTTCGCGTCCGCGCTCTCCGCCCCGCTGGCCGACCCCGAGGGGGAGGCCCCGCCGCTCGCGGGCCTCGTCGGCGCGCTCCTCGCCGCCGCCAACCGCCCCAACCACGCCACCGACCGCGCCGCGCGCGCCCTCGCCTGCGACGCGCTCAGGGCGCTGGACGAGGCCCTCCCGGGACTCCTCGCCGACGTGCTCGGCCACGCCTACGCGCTCGCCTCCGCCGAGCGCTCCCCCGCGGCCCAGTCCTACATCCTCCTGCTCGCCTCCGCCGCGCGCGGCGCCGTCCGCCTCGGCAGGCTCGGATCCAGCGCCTCCATCCTGGCGGTCTCCGGCCCGCCCGTCCCGTTCTTGGTGCCCGCGCACCTCCTCTCCTCGCCGCTGCAGCCGCCCGCTCCCCTGCCACCGTCGGAGCAGAACGTGAGGGAGATCAGGAAGGTGCTCGCGCTGGTCATGGAGAGGCCGCAGGTGCTGACGCCCGCGGCGGCAATGGAGGTCACCGCCATCGTTGCGGAGGTGGCGACGGCGGTGCTGGAGTGGGCGCCGGCCATCGCGGCACATGTCAAAGTGCAGTTCAGTGGGATGGCGTATTCGTCGAGCCCGATGCTGCTGCACTCGGTGCTCACGCTGTTCGCGAAGTTCCCTGATGCGTTTGGGGCCGAGGATGAGCACAAGATGGCACGCCGCCTGGCTTCGGCTGCCTGCGAGGCGCACCGGCCACTGCCAGTGCGATTGCTGGCCTTGCATTGGCTGCTTGGGTCCGGGAGGTTCAGAGATTCAGTGCCTGGCCTTGCCAAATGGTTCTATCCTGGCATGTTCGACCCCCTGGCTCTCAAGGCCAAAAAGCTTGATTGCCTTGGGTTTGTTGCTGCTACCGTCGACAGTGATAAGGTTGAAGGAGGCAGTTATGGTCAGCAGACAACTGAGCTCATCGATGATGGCTTAGTCTGTGTTTCGGCCTTCAGTTGGCTGCCAGCATGGAGTACCGAGACAGGTGTCGCGTTCCGAGCGCTGCACAGGGTCTTGGTTGGGGCTGCTCCTCACAGCACCAATGACAAGGGTTGCTCCGGAGCTGGTGAGCTCCTGAATTCAACTACCTTCCACCATTTCCAGGTAGAATTATGGAGAAATCTAATGATAGGCACACTCATCAACTTGCAAGGACCCTCATTCCATCCTACTGCATTGGAATTTAGTGAATCCTAAGTTTGTGTGTCATCTTTATGCAGGCTATGTTTGTTGATATGGCATCAGAACATCAGAGTTTAGTCCCAGTGATTGCTGATTTCATCAACCGCCTGCTAGCATGCACCACACATCGGTGGGTGGGGGAACAGTTGCTCCGAACTGTTGACGAGTGTCTGCTTCCGAGGCTTGAACCAGGCTACCAGCTCGCATCTTACTACCCTCTTTTTGAGAAGATTGCACAGAATGAGGCAGTCCCTCAGCTCCGCCTAATTGAATTGCTCACCAAGCAGATGATTTCTCTTGCCAAGAAGCATGACCCGGACACAGAACTGAAGTCCTGGTCTCAGGGCAGCAAGGTTGTGGGCATTTGTCGTATCATGCTGAAGCACCATCACAGCTCTCATATATTCCTTCCCCTCACCCACTTACTCGTGCGCACCATCGAGTCATTTCCAGACCTAGAGATCCGGGACCATGCAAGGTATCTTCATCTTTTTTTTTTCCTTTAAATCAGGCACACATAATTCTGGCATAGCTTTGCTTGTGTTATCTGTTTCCCTATTGCCTTCTCACTGCTTGAAATGATTCGTCCAGGATATGTTTGCGGATGTTGTCTTGCATTCCTGGCAAAAAACTGAGGAATCTCATGGGGATTGGAGAGCAACCCACACCCTCGCATCCGGGTTCCATGTTTGATGACCCATCAGAACGGCCTGCTCAAGATCCTAGCAGCATGCCTGCTTTGGCATCATACATTCATCTTGAAAGAGTTGTGCCTCTGGTTGTGAAGCAGTCATGGGCCCTCACGTTGCCTAATTTCAGTGTCCAGAGCAGAGCGTCTAGTCACATCCTAAGTATACAGGATGTGAGTGTGACTCCTCCAGAGCAAGAAAAGCCACCACAACCTACCATCGAGAGAATTGGCTATACACAAGAAGCACTACGTGTGATGGATTCAAAGGGGGCTGAAACTTTGGAAATCCTTAGAAGGCACTTTTCATGCATTCCTGACTACCTGCACTCAACTGGCGGTCTCAAAGTCAAAATACATTGCACATTTAGATTTGATTCAGAGCCATTTAACACAGCTTGGGTATCTGATTCACCTGTTCCAAGTTCTGAAGGGGAAGATGAGTTGCCTGCCCTTTATGCAGTGATAATTAGCTTGTCATCCAGTGCACAGTTTGGAAAAATTCCTTCATGTCATGTGCCTTTCCTTTTGGGTGAGCCTCCAGCTTCTGGTGTGGACATTGTCCCCATAGATAACTGCCACCAGGAAGAATCAAGTTACCGTGCATCAGTAATGATAGAACTGGAGCCCCGAGAGCCATCACCTGGTCTCATTGACGTTGAAATAGCAGCAAACACAGAGAACTGCCAAGTCATATGTGGTTCTCTTCAGCCCATTACAGTTGGCATCGAGGACATGTTTTTGAAGGCCAGCGTACCTCCTGATACTCCGAAAGATGCTACAGCTGAGTATTACCAGGACCTGTTTCATGCTCTATGGGAGGCCTGTAACAGTTCATCTAACACAGGCCGTGAGACCTTCCCTTTGAGCGGAGGGAAAGGGTTGGCTGCGATCAGTGGAACCCGGTCTGTCAAGCTTCTTGAGGTGACTCCAAAGGTTCTGATAGGAGCTCTTGAGAGGTACCTGGCTCCCTTTGTTGTCAGTGTTGCTGGGCGTTCACTTATCACCATTCTAAGAGGCAATGGAGTCATTGAGAATGTCGTGTGGGAAGAAAGCGACTCGGATGCTGCTGTTGGTGCTGATGCATTGGTTCCATACTCCATGGAAAACAATCTCCAGCTTCAGCACATTGATGATGACGAAATTGCGATCGCTGCGCAGAGGTTTGCTCATCTAAGCAAGAGGGATATGGGTGTCGTGCGCGTTCTGATATTCCTGCCACCCAGGTATCACCTCCTCTTCTCAATGGAAGTAGGCTATGCCTCCACATTGGTCAGGATAAGAACAGATCATTGGCCATGTTTGGCATATGTTGATGAATATTTGGAGGCGTTGCTGCAATAGTGAAGGTTTCTCTGGCCAAGACTCTTCAGTTTTGTACCTTATGTAACAGTAAAGAGTATACAATGCAAGCTGTTGTTTTTTCCATTTTCTGGGGGCTTCTTTTTCTGTACCATGAAGTCTGGAGCGTCATTCTTTCTGCGGATTCAGAAGTGTAATTTCCAGTGGAGGGGGCAGTTTTGTTCATTGGCCATCATCTAGAATATGGGATTGTTTATATGTTGAAATCAACTTTCCATCCTATGTTACTTCACCGGCTATGTAAAGTTGAGGTTTTCTTTCGTGTTGATCTGTGAAAAGAGCAACTTGTGGTAATCAGTGTCCATTTGCAACAAATTTGTAAGTCTTCAGTGTTCAGTCTTGAGCATTCAAGCCTTATATATACATTGTCAGCAGATGTTTGATGTACCACTTGATACTTTAATAAACAAGGTACAACTTCATATCAGCATATTCCAGCCTTATACATTTCTTATTTCCGAGAAACCGAGCTTTATACACTGTATTTAAGTACATGGTGTTGACAAAATGCTAAGAACAGTAGCATTGGTATTTTGCTGGGATTGCATACCTCCTGGTCCCTTTATTCTGGAATCATTATTTGTGAGGTTTGAGATCATAAAATGCTCCTAGCTGAATTCATGGTCTGTACATCATACTGGATTTGTTAGCCGTGGCCTGGAGAGAGATAACTCAAAAATAGCAGCTGTACTGAAGATCATAAATGAATTATTGTGGTTTATATTTTTGCAGTATTTGAATGGGCTGCATACAAGGCAGGACTGGAGCAAGGTATAAAAACCACTCAAATTCTGGGTCCAATAACTTCCTTATGCGGTCCAGTTTGTGCCACATTATCACTGGTCCACTCCAGATTTTTCTTAAACTTCTGAATTCTGTTTTTTTGTTGGAAAAATATACTAAGCTTTTATGTTGTTCGTTGGAAAGGCAGGGTCCATTTTTAGCAGCAATTATTTGGAACCATTCCTGATGTACAAACCGCTGAAGGTGCTATTCACTGGCAAATTGGTGACCTACCAAAGTCGGAAGAATCTCAGACAATTTGGATCTCTTTCTGGTCTACGGCAAAGCAACCAGGTATAGAATCCTCCCTTCTCCCAGCCTTACTAACCTGCTGAAGACCTATATCTAACTTCTGCTTTTTATCTCGAAGCCCACCTCCCCCTTTATCCTGAATATACATGAGGGCTAGATGTATTTGTTCAACATAATTTCATCAGTCCGAGTTAAATTTCTTCCTTCAGTATGGCCTGGGGTATGCATAAGTTCAATACAGTTCCAATGTTCCACGGGCCATTTCCCGTAAGTTTACACTCAGCTTCAGCAGTAATATCCTCTGTCTGTATCATCATGCTTACTGCAGTAGATAATCAGGGCAAATAAAAAAAAAGGGCAACCTGGTATCGGAGAGAAAATTGTTGAGCATTTTTGAGCACCAAAATATCCCAACTTTTCAAATACTTCAAAGAGCAAAGTAGATAATATTCGGGGCAAATCGTGTTTGTTGGAGTTTGCTTTCTTGTTGATTTGTGAAAAGAGCAAAGTATGGCAATTAATTTTCGGCTGCAACTAATGTGCTAAGAATAAGAAAGCAGTCTTCTGGCAAAGTTAAGATGCTTGATTATCTGAATCAATCCTTTATATATTCACATGCCCATATAAAGTACATGACGTTTCATTGTGACTGCATATCCTCCTGGCGGCAACTGTTCATTTGTTATTAAAACTCATCAGTCCAGTCTGGTGCCTATAAACGCATTAGTCTGGTGCCTATAAAAAGCAGAGAAAGACAGAAGGACAAGAGACCGATTGGTGGAGTGGTAATATTCACCAGCAGACAAAGAAAAAGAAAAAAAGATAGAAAGAGAAAACTGAAAAAAAAAGCATGCACATATGCACAACGAATCATTGATGCCTTGCCTCCCCTAAAGAAAAAAAGATAAAAGGCTGCATGCAGGTGGCTGCCTTTGCTGGGTGTTATGAGGGAGAGTGTGTGTGTGTGTGAGAGAGAGAGAGGGGGGAGAAGGGGAGAGGGAGAGAGGGGAGGGAGGGAGGGAGGGAGAGGTGACTTGCACCGCGCGCACTGGGTGGGGGGCACCCTACCCGCCTCAGTAAGTCGGCACAGCCTGGATGGCTGGATGGTAATGTCATTATGGAAATAATTAATTGTGCAGTTTTACCAGCAATTATTTGGAACCATGCTTATCTTGTTCAACTGCTCTAAGGTTCACACATGAAAAAAACATTTTATGTAGGGCTCAGCCTGCTTGCTACACAACTCGCTGTGCATTCACTGCCATCCAGTTTTCAAATTAAACATCTTTTTCTGGTCTACATGATACAGTCAGGTAGTAGGATCCTTACTTCTCCCTACCCCTTTCTACCTTGCTGAAGACCTATATGTAACTTATAGTGGTTTATATCTTGAAGTCGAAGCCCACCTCCCCTATCCAGAATCTCTTACATATCTGAAGGCTTATTCTGCAGTTGAGTTGAATTTCTTACTTCCATATGGACTGGGGTAGCATAAGTTCATTATTAGTTTCAATGTTCTATGGGCCATCTCCAGTAAGTTTGCACTCAGCTTCAGCAGTAATTTGACTAATTTCCTCTTCCCTATCATCATGGTTATTGTAGTAAATAATCAGGGCAAATATCAGAGAGAAATTTGCGAACTTCAGAATCTGGGAATTGTAATACAAATTCAAATAGTCTCCAGAATTTTCATGTGTTCAAAAATATGAATTGCAGTAATTATGATTTGTATTTGCCAGGCAGTTTTGTTAATTGGTCATTTATCATGAAGAACATGCGATTATATGCTGAAACTAAGTTCGCATCATATGTTATTTTGTTCTATTTGGGGTCTCCCACCAGCTATGTGAAAAGTTGGAGATTGCTTTCTCTCTTTTTTTTGTAGAATTCTGATTTGTGAAAAAAACGAACCATGGTAATTAATTTTCGGTTGCAACAAATGTGCTGGAAGAAAAAGCAGTTGTCTGGCAAGGTTAAGATGCTTGATTGACTGACTTGACGATTCAATTAAACAAGGTACAATATTGTAGCAAATAACTGTTTGAACACTATATAGGCACCCAATCCTTATATATTCCCATGTCCATACAAATATATGGCATTTCGTTGTGACTTCATATCCTCCTGGCAGCAACTGGCTGGTTGTTGCTCGAAACTTATTAGTCCGTCTGGTGCTCCTGAACTCATTAGTCAGTCGGGCATGGTACCATACAAAAAAAGAAGGAAAGAAAAAACAGAATACAAGAGACTGATTGGTGGGGTGGTAATGTTCAACAGCAGACAAAGAAAAGGAAAAAGGAAAGAAAGGGAAAAGTAAAAAACAGTAAGCATACATGCACAATGAACCAGTGATGCCTTGCTTCCACCAGAAGGAAAGTGAAGGAGAAAAATATTGTGTACAGGGCAAGTAAAAAAATAGAAAGAAGAAAAGACAGGGTTGCATGCATGTGCGTGCCCGAGCTGGACGAGGATATGCTTTTCACCTATCAATCTTATGGGGTAGGGAGGGGGAGAGAGAGAGAGAGAGAGAGAGAGAGAGAGAGAGAGAGAGAGAGAGAGAGAGAGAGAGAGAGAGCTCTAATTGTAATGGGTGTCTCAGGTGCTGTGCAATGGTGGGAGGAGTGGCAGCTGCGTATCCTCGTCCTTGCTAGCCTGGGGATTCAGTACATCCTTCTGGTTGCTTCGACCGCACGTAAGTTCCCTATCAGATCCTGGTTTAGACCTGTCATCTGGCTCGCATACCTTGGCAGTGATGCCATTGCAATCTATGGGCTTGCCACCCTCTTCAACCGCCAGAAGAAGCAGGATGGACACGGTGTTCTGGAGGTGTTGTGGGCTCCTATTCTCCTGATACACCTCGGTGGACAGGATGGCATAACCGCCTACAACATCCAAGACAACGAGTTGTGGACGCAGCACATCCTCACCGCGCTGTCTCAGGTCACCGTGGCCATCTACGTCTTCTGCAAATCATTTCCAAGCAGTGATAGGAGGCTGCTCCAGGCAGCAATATTGCTCTTCATCCCTGGTATCCTTAAATGCTTCGAGAAGCCCTGGGCTCTCAATAGAGCTAGCATTAATAGCCTTGTCAGCTCCGGTGAGCCTATTCGGGGGCCAACAGATATGCTGGTAGACCGCACTCCTTTTAACCTATTTGTGGACCTTACATCTCCTTGTACGGATGATCGGATCAGGATGCGACAGCTCTTCTTAGCAGTTGATGAAAAGTATGTCTATCGTATGCTGCACAGTTGGCTCTCTGATACCTTCCAACTCCTCTACACCAAAGAAAAGATGTTCTCCCGCAGCAAAATATTTCAATCCTCACCTGGTTACATTTGCAGTGCTCTTCTCCGTCAATTAGCTATGTACCTTCCATATGCAGCCATAGCCCTCTTCCACCAGTCACAGAGAAGCTTACAGTGAAGACGATGTCAATGTTACATATGTCTTGCTCTCTTGTACTGCTGTCCTGGAGCTTTTCAGCGTTTCCCTAAACAGCAACCCAAGGGTCCGCGGAGTTTCATGGTTATCAACAAAAATGAAGCCTTATCATGATATGGTTTCCCAATACAACCTTATAGGACTCCTTGTCCGCAACAGGAAGCATCCCAAGATGACGAGTATCGTGAAAGTCTTGGGATGCACCGACTTCCTTCAGCAACATTGGCGCATGAAGTCTTGCTTCTCATCCTTCAGCATTACAAAGTTAGTGCTCCAGTATGTAAAAGATGGGTGGAAGTACAAAATAGAAGATGTTTCTACTTACAGGAAGTCCAATGACAACAGGGGCCAGTATACTCTTGAATGCCAAGGATGCTACCAGAAACTGGGCTGGAGCTTAGAGGCTGCATTCGATGAGAGTGTTCTTCTCTGGCATCTCGCCACGGATTTCTGCTACTACAATACAAGGGTGCATCTCATTCTCAGCATGGATCGCAGTGCACACATGATTCATGTCCTCATGCTTGGTGCCGAAAGTCTGGCCGTCACAAGAGGGCTATCCAGTGCAGAGAAATGTCTAACTACATGGCGTACCTGCTGTATGTGAATCCTGAGATGTTAATGGCAGGCAGCAGAAGGAGGCTTTTCACAGATGCTTATGAAGAACTGGAGGAACTGAAGGGCATCATCATCCAGGGAGACGAGCAACCTCCCAAGGAAAGAGAGCTTACACAGAGGATAATTGCTGAGGTGGGTGGTGGAGGTGCAGGTACCCAACACCCCCAGGGAGGAATTATCCGCGACGCTTGGAGAATTTCCAAAGTGTTATCGGATCTCCCTGAAGACAAGATGTGGACTGTGATTGAAGGCGTGTGGGTGGAGATGTTGTGCTTCTCTGCCGCTAGATGCAGAGGGTACCTGCACGCCAAGGGTCTGGGCACAGGCGTGGAGTACCTCACCTATGTCTGGCTCCTATTGTACTACATGGGGATGGAGACTTTGGCAGACAAACTGCAGAGGGTGGATCATCATCGCCATCACCATCGCAACGGAGGAGGGCATGGGGATGGCCCATCAACTTCTGGTGTCAGCAGGGCCGCCACTGCCCAAGAGGAAGCTGCTGGTCCTTCAAGATCAAGTGGTGGTGCCGCCGAGGAACAAGCCACCGGTCAATCCGCCGGTTACCATGACAGTGATGGCATAGTAGAAGAAATCGTCTGATTCACTATGATGATTCTGGGTGCCAATCGTCCTTTCTGATGCTGAATTCAATAAAGAGTGTGCAATGTCGCGTGTTTTGGAGCCTCCTTCCTTCTTCTCTATCCTGTACCGTGAATATATATTACCGAAGCACCATTCTTCTTACTGATTCGGATCTCTAATTTACAAGGGAGACAGAGGTTTTGTGCATTGTTCATTCAGTTCCCCGTCATAGTAGGTTAGTTTCATCAGTTCCTCCTATTGTTTGTGCCTCACCCACAAAATGGCTACGTGAAAGATGTGGTTTTCTTTCATTCTCGTTCGTCAAAAGAGCAACCCACGGTTTCTAATTAACAGTTGGTGCAACAAATTAGTCTGAAGAACGTCATTCGTCTGACAGAACAAGATGTGCTCTAATAAACGAGGTACTGTATGCATCAACGACAATTTCAACCCAGTGCGATACATGCCTTGTACGTACAGGGTATGTAACTTCCTTTTGACTGCTTGCTACTTACAGAGCGTCCCCATGGTTCCATTTTGCATGCGTGGCTAGCATTGTTTTGTTTTTGGAAAAAGAAAAGAAAACGCACTCATGTTTCGCACTGGGTTCATCATCTCCTTTAGCCAATGTTTTGGTATGTCAAGTGGAAGATGCCCACTGCCTGGTCATACTTTGATGCGACGCTCGGTTATGTACCGGGCCTTTTTCAAGCAGCTGCTAAATGTTTTGGGGCAAATTCCTGCAGAAGTCCTGCAATTGCTTGTTTGTATTGCTATTACTCGTAGTGACTGTGTATTGCACTGCAGTGTAATAAACTACAAGAAGATGATGATGGCTTTGGTTCCCCCATTTGTGCTTCGCTGTCGCGAGATGCAGAGGATACCTGCATGCCACGGAGGGAGAGGCTGGAAGCTTGGGCGGCTATGCTTCAAAGAGACGCTCTTTGTCATCATGCTGATGGGGCGAGAGAAGTTGCACATGTCATGCTCCGGATCACCGATGACGATGAAACTGTGGAGGATGTTAAACAGTTAAGACTGATGTTTGATGGCCCTTCACTTCACATCTTCTGTTGGTGAAACTGAAACTTGTTTTGGGGATCCTGGGTTGATCCGTTACCACTACACATGGTGTTTCCTGTAAAGTCTGAAGTTTTCAGTAGGCGGCATTGGAACTCTGGATGCCGACACTTCTCTTACTATTCCATTATCTCAGTGGTAATGAAATCTGGCCCTGATGGTCGTTTGAAAAAAAAAGGAAACCGTATTAGATGCCTCAAACTGTATTACATGGGCATGGTGACGTTGGCAGCCAAACTGCAGAGGGTGGAATGGATCATCATCATCATGGCAAGTTCAAGCCATTGGTCCGTCAATTTGGAGCACAAGCCGCCAATGGTCGATGCCACTGGTGAAGAAATCGTCTGACTTGCAATGATATTTCCGGCTGCTAATCTCTCCCTGTTTCCCGTAGCTCTGTTTTCTTTCATGTGTATATTCTTTCTGTTGATTAACATTACTATATATGCGCGCGCGTGTGTGTGTGTGTGCGCTTCTGCTACTCAATTCCCTTTTCTACTGCTGAACTCAGTCAAAAATATGAAATCTCTTCTTTACTATGGAGGCTTTCTGGCAAATAGTTTTCAGTTTTGTACCTTCTATAACACTTCTACAGTATGAGTTTCTTGGTGTTCCATTTTTCAGGGCCTTCTTTTTTCCGTAGTCTGTACCATGAACATACATCGCTAATTCGCTACTGGCAAAAGAACAAGCTGAGGATTCCCATGGCTTCTTTTTTACGACTTGCTCTTGTTCTGTAGTCTGTACCATGAATGGCACTGCAGTGTCAATTTCTTTTGCCAATTTCTCATGGTATTCTTCACACCGACCGTCTTCAATAAATGTATAATCTTCCGTTTCCGTTGCCTTTCGGATGTCTCACGTCGTAGACATGTCTTTGCAGGCTTGACCGGAGGCGGCCAAGAGCACACCCACGAGCACGCAGTTAGGTATGAACATCAACACCCCACCTACCCAATTAGTGTCGGCTGTCGTGCTGGATGATAGCGGATGGGGTGAGGAAGAGGCTCCATTAGTCGCTGGTGACGTCGCCATAGATGAGGATGAGGATTACGATGACACTCAACAATATTTCAATACTGGCGCCTACTTAGGGTTTGAGTGTCATGAGTCGGTGCTTGAATTGCCGCCTCGGGAGTCTGAACGTATTATGGACGACCTTCCGGTAGCAAAGAAGCCTAGGAAGAGATCGAGGAAAGGCAACAAAGCTGCTTCTATGATCCAGCAACCTTGGGTTCAAGACCGTATAGATATCCTCGGTGCGGCAAAATGGCATATCCCTGGTGAACCAATCCTACCTAAAGCAGCTCTAGGGGCCAGATTCGGCAATCTAAGGAGACTTTATGACGATGTGTTGCAGATAGAAAAGGCCTCATCGCCTCGAAAAATCCAGGATACCCACTCTACGTGGTTAACATGCCGCGGCAATTGTCGTACATTAACACATTCCCGCGGAGAAGTTCTTCCTTCGATTCTATTATTTCGACATGTTTCACTTGAAGAAGTTGTATTTTACCTTTGTCCGCCTTTATGCCTTGCACATGAACTACCTCATCGGGGTTGAGAAGATACCTCATATCTGTGTCGCTGACCCGTACTTCATGCACGCGGGCTTCTTGGGAGTCTGCGCAGAGCACCGTCAATACGCGAGGGAATAATTGTCAATTTCATGCTCGCCAATAAGGACAAGGAGGCGATTCTCATGCCTTATCATCCCCTATAAGTCATCCGCGCGGATATCCTTCCTTCGACTTCAATCATTCATTTGCATGGTGGAGGCTAATTAATTTGAGGTGTACTTATTTTGCGCAGCGGTGGGCGCGCCGTCCTCATCATCGTCTATCCTCGATACTCCCACACTCTTTACTTGGACTCGTCGAAGAACATTAACAAAAAAGATTACACCCACAATAAGTCTGTTCTCAAAAGTGCTATGTTTTACTACGGCACACGGGGTGGAGAGGTCAAGGACAAGAAGAAAACGGACGGCAGGCCCGCCTTCGGCCATAAGACCGACTTTTGCTGCATCCAGCAACCGAGTGATTCTCTTAATGATGGATTCTATGTCCTACACCACATGTTGGAGTACAGACGGGATCACCAGAACCTTCGCATGTCACCTAGATAAGGCGATGCCCATATTCTGCAATGGGCCAAGAACTTAGGAGATATCGAGGAACATCGACTTCGAGCTGAGTTCTATCACATCCAACGCGAACTTGCCCAAATCATCATGAAGGAGGTCATCGAAAAAACAGGGATGTTCTACGAAGAAGGACAAATGTCGCGGGAAGACGTCCGAGCATGCGTAGCCGCTCAGCGTCTCGACCTGAAGCCTTTCTCTAAGCGCGGGGACTATCTCCCTGACTTGGATGGATGGCACGACATGTTGGACTGATTGTCAATATATGACAATGTGTCCGTTTAGTCCATACTTTCTGTATGACAAAACTTTGAGTTATGCACGACGAAACTTTATTTGTGATGTAATTAAACCGTCCTCCTCAACTAGCGAAGATCACTCTAGTCAGGGCATTTTGGGTACGATGAACTTTGTTATTTATGCTTATGATATGTTGCTTCTATTTTTGCCAAGTCCATCTCTTTCTATTGCTCAACTATATAGGTTGCATATCTTCGACTCATGTGACGATGCAGGTGCATAGATCATTGATGGCGAAGAAGTGCTACGCCAGGAGTATACGATGAGTGGCCGAAGTGTCAGGCCCAGGTGTACCGGTTTCCGGTTTCCGAGCGACAACCAGTAGTTAGTTTAGGTTCACGCTAATGCGAGAGAGGGATACGAACTCATGTACTGCATAGTTTCGCTATCACTCATAGTGATAGCTCTTCTCGCGTATATCATTGTTTAGATGAATGACGATGTAGTTACAAATAATCGAGACTTGTATCGCTAATTTTGAGATGATGACGTGAGACCACTTTGTGTTGGATGATGATTATGATGATGACATGATTTGATGAGACTATTTGTATGTATATGCTATGATTACATTTGTATTTGTATGTATATGCTAAAGATTATTATATAAAGCCTATTCTAATAAAAAAATATGCAAAAAAAAAAACAGAAACTAATAAAACTAGTAGTAGCGAGGGGAATAAAGTTAGCAGTAGCGCTCCCTTACCAGTAGCGCTTCCTGCTAAAAAGTGCTGCAGATATTAGCAGCAGCGCTCTGCACTAAAGCTCGCTACTGCTAGCCATGTATAGCAGTAGCGTGGGGTGACACACGCTACTGCTATATGTTAGCTGTAGCGCCTTATCAGTAGCGCGGCATCCCGCGCTACTAATAGGCAAAATACCCGCGCTACTGCTAGGGTTTTCCCTGGTAGTGTATGCTCATACCTGCACCACTGGCGGTGTGAATATGGTACTTTCCGTGATACTTCTCGCGGAGGGTCACTTTCTCTAGCTCCCCCATGAGGTGATTGGTCGCGCCGCTGTCAAGGTACCAATTTTTATCGATGCCATAGGATCCATCAGCAGCAGCAGCGACCTTGTCATCATCTTCCGAAGAGGCACCGTCTTCGTCAAAGCGATACCAGCAATCTTAGGCGATGTGTCCGGGTTTCCCACATATCTGACAGCGAACGACATCAGGGCGTGACCGACCCGAGCAGCCGCGGTGACCCCTGTTCTTGGTGTAGATGAGGCGGCCGCCGCGGGAACCAGAGTTATTGGTGTTGCCGCCGCTGTGCTTGCCCTTGGTGCGAAGAGGACTGCGATGACGAGAGGAGTACCCGCCATGCCCGCGGGTTGCCGCGTTCGCAGAGGACTTGAATCCGCCGCTGGTGCTGTGGTATTGGGCGACACGCTGATCGAAGTTGCTCAACATGGCATAGAGTCTCATCAAGGGACACCGGCGTGATGTGGGCATCCAGGGCAGAGACGAGCGGCTGGTAGTCCATGTCCAGATCGTGCAGCAGATAGGAGATGAGTTCGTCGTCGTGGATGGGCTTCCCGGCGGCGGCGAGCTCATCAGCAAGACCACGCATGGAGGCGAAGTAGGCGGCCATCGATTGATTCCGTTTCTATGTATTGATCAAGGCAGTGCGGATGTTGTTGACGCGGCTCAAGGACTGCGACGAGAACATACCTGCCAGTGCCGTCCAGTGAGCGTGCGTGGTGGTCACCATGGTCACCACGACAAGCACCTCTTTTGTGAGGTTGTTGAGCAGGTAGCCAAGGACCTACTGGTCCTCCCTCACCCAGATGGGGTGGAGAGGGTTGGGTGCGGATGTCTCCTTCCCGTCCTTGTCCTTGGGGACGAGAAGGCGGGGTGGCTTCGGAATGGTGCCGTCAACGTAGCCATAGACCCCGGCTCCCCTCAACTGCGGCATGACTTGGGTGCGCCACAGGACGTAGCTCGTCCGAGAGAGCTTCTCTGTGACCTGACCACTTAGGTTTGATTGGGTGGCACTGGAGGAAGACATGACTAGCACTAATGGAGATTGAAAGCTAGGGTTTGGAAGAGGAGGCTTTGATTACCATGTGCGATATGCGGAAACATCTTACCTTGACCTGATGCGACGTGCTTCGTGTTTATAGGCAGGGGCGCACCTCCCTGAAATGCATACATCGTTGGAGATTTTACAGGAGGTGTACAACTTGGAGAACAAGAGATAGAAGTAGTTTCAGGAGATACGGAGATAGAATTACATGTGAACCGAACCAACTATCTATCCTATATCCTGCGCCCTTGGACTCTGCCACACGTGACATGATATGACACAATATACATTGTGTTTAACAAAGATAATGTTTTCAGAGTTGACACATTCTCGAGCTCCAGTTTAGTGCAATGCCTAAAGAGCTCGGTATTGAGTGGTAGGCCTTCTAATGCACTACATTTCACAAGCTTAAAAGATTGCAAACTTTCAAAATATGAACCCTCAAGTAGCCAACTTGGATACGCGGCACAATTGTAACCCTCAATTTCGAGGCACTGAAGTTGAAGCGGCGGCATCAAACCTTCAATAATCTCCAACCGTAAACTATCCTGCACACTCGTGTCATTATTCGAACTCCAGACAAGGCACAGGGTTCCGAAGTGACTTTTCTGATATAGCATAGAGTCTAGGGCCTCATTCTTTCCACTGACATTCTCCAGATTTCTGACACTTAAACTGCCTCCAAGCTCTTTCATGTTACTGATCTGTTGCAACTCAGACCCCTTCTGGTTTTGCACACAAAATTGTTTAAGATGTTGGAGCAAAGTTAGCTTGCCTATATAATGTATTTGAGGCAGAGCTACTTCATACCTCCTGTATGACAGATCGTGGTACCCTTCAAGATGCCGTAGCTTGCTTAAATTACAGAATTTGTCAGGCAAGCTCTTAACTTCATGGTTTAACTGAAGTAACTGTAGCTGATAAAGACCACATAATGATCCAGGCAATTCGGCAACACAAGTTTTGACGAGGTTCAAATACCGAAGATGCTTCAGCACACCTACAGATTCAGGCAGCTTGCTACTATTGTAAAAGCCCAAATGGAGCACACGTTTTTTTCTTTTTTTTCGAAAAGGGGGTTCGCCCCAGCCTTTGCATCAGAATGATGCATACGGCCAATATTATTAAAATGTAAAAGATCCAACAAGAGTCTCCAAGTCTCACACATAGTAGTAAACAAATGCTCACAAAGAGCAAAACATGAAAAGCAAAGCCACAACCGGCTGGCATAAAAAATAGGAACACTACATGCCTATCCTATTACATGACCGCCATCCAAACCGGTTGAAAATATCCCATGCTACCATCTCCCATCGGGTAGACACAGTAACCAAACGCTCCCTGACCTCCGTCGGAGTGAGTAGCGACCATATACGGATCAATGCAGTGGCCCTGAAGATAACCTGCAAAAAGTGAATGTTTGTTGTTCTATTAAAAACCATATCATTTCTGCAGTTCCAGACTGCCCAAAATAAAGCACAAACGCCTACACGAATGTGCCTCGCTGTATCTGAATCTATCCCATCGAGCCACGTCCCAAATAACGTGTTGATAGAATTCGGCGGATTAATATTAAAAGCAATGTGAACCGACCGCCATAAAATCTTGGCCAGCAGACAATCAAGAAAGAGGTGTTTGATAGATTCATTATGGTCACAAAAACTGCATCTTACAGAACCAATCCAGTTACGTTTTGCCAAATTATCCTTGGTCAAAATAATTTGTTTATGCACAAACCACATAAACCTTTGATTCTCAAAGGAACCTTAACTTTCCAGACATGCTTCGAGGAAGGATGACCGAGAACACTCCGTTCTTAGTGAGTTTCCAACACAGCTGATCTGGCTGATCTTCTCACAAGATGAAGCCAGGCCTCCCAACGATTTTCCACTAGCGTCCTCCGAAAATGAATATTGAGTGCAATGGAGTGTAGAATTGTTGCAACGTAAGCATCTCTACGTTGAACAATGTTATACAAAGAAGGATATTGAAGTGCAAGGGGCATCTCCCCAAGCCACGTATCCTCCCAAAACCTTGTAGTAGCTCAAATGGAGCACACGTAGCTTCTTCGAATATTGCAGAACCTGATGGAAAACATCACTTATATCATCCGTAAGTGGTTCGATGCAGATAAAGAAAAGTGGGGCTCGTAAACAAAATGATTGTTGGAAAAGGTAATCCCATCTGCAGTAGTATAGTATCTTTCAGCTCAAACGTCCATGTCTTGCGTGGCCTCAGAGCTAGTAGTGTACACAAGACAGGACAGTGGAGGCGGCATCTCGGCATCTAGCCGGTCATTTTGTCCGCCTGCAGTTTTGTCTTTCAAAATTGGAATCCGTGCTACCTCTAGCCACACTATTCTCTACAGGTTTTTCTTTTCATAGGTGTCCCACCTTTCCAGCTGTCAGTAGCAAACAGCAGCTGGTAGCTAGCTTTTTTTTCGAAAAGGGGGGATCCCCGGCCTCTGCATCAGCATGATGCATACGGCCATCTTATTAACAATAAATCATCCACAAGGTCTCGAAATCTCAAGCTGGTAGCTAGCTGTAATCCGAAAATGCCGTTTGGTGGCCGAGCTGCCTGGCGCTCGCTATCCTGCGCGTTAGGCTAGCTTGCGATCAGTGGCAGACGCGTGCAGACGTAGTAGGATTCGCTAGCTTGTATTTCACCCCGTAGCCATTTAACAGCCACCGTATTATTCTTTGATCAACAGTGTCATCCCATCTCAGTCGATACGACATATCAGCGCAGGCACACGTACCTTCACGAACATGGGCCGGATTTACGTGAGAGACTAGAACATCGGCAAACTTTCTAGCCGTTTACCCATCGTTGGGATTTATACTAAGAACTATTTGACACAACGAATTAAGTTATTTGTAACTGCCGGACGAACGTCGGGATTTACGCCCAGAATTACTTAAATATGAACCAACTAGCAGTGGCGGAGCTTGACAAAAACCTTTGGGGGGGCCAAAGACAATTTTTTTTTTGACCAACTGCAGCAAACCAAAACATTTACCTTCTTCCAGTTATCAAAACCATGCACTGTGAATACATCAGAGTCTCCTTTTGATGAGAAATTTCTGCTATAAACAAAGCAAAATAAACAATATGCACGATAACTATCCTCTGAGTACTCTAGCCATGATGGGAATTTTTCAAACCACTTATATTGAAAGCAACGCTGATGGCCCTTTTTACCAGAAGCTTTATACTCCTTCAGTTTTGGTTGCATAGGACCTAGCAACAAATCTGATCTCCGCACGCTATCTCTTTGATTTTGTGGGTATTGCCAAATTTGTGGTGGCAATGCAGGATCTCGCTCCAAGAATTCCATACCTCGAAACACAACAGGAAGAGGAACTGGATATTATGTTTGAGGCTCTTCATCTTGATTTTCATGTTGTTGTTCCAATTCAAGAAGCAGAGGTAAAGGTTGGGCTGGTGGAGGATCTTCTGCTACTGCATCTTGTTGATCTGTCCTTTGTCTTTTGAAGTAGGACTGAATGTTGCCGCTGCTGCCATTAACCATGGTCACTTGATCAATCTTATCCCGTTTTGAGATGAAATACAAATTTGTGATGCAAAACACAAAAAATCCACAATTAGATCAGATGAATAGACATACTTAATTGCTAAATTACTAATCAAACTCCTACAGGAAGCAACAAAAATTCCAAATTTTGGTGCTGCCCCTGTTTCCCCAATTTCACTATCCTAGTCCTGCGTACATATCACACGGACGGCCGGACGGGGGATCCAAATTCCAAGTGTCCAACAGTTTAAGGTGGGCGCAGCCACATGAGCACTTACAAATCCGCGGGGAGGACCGGAGGAGTGGCCGGTGACGGCGGGTGGCCGGCCGATGTGGACGACCACCAGACCCGCGAGGCCCGTGGTGAAGAGCAGCCGACGCCCGACGATGATGCCCTTGTTCCTCCCTCCTCTGTGCTGGGATGTTCGACGGCGGCACGCGCGGATCAGGGCAAGCTTCTAGTCGGCGCAGGCGCATCGAGCGAGTGCGGCGGCATGGCGGCAGGTTGGCTGGGCGGGACGAGCGTGGTTGGGGAATGGCCGAACGGGGAATAGAGGCAAACAGTGGATGGAAGCATGTTACGCTAGCTCTGAACCTGCAGTGTGCGTGCGTGCACGATGGGCCATTAGCCCATTACTTACATGACTACGTAATACCTAGTAAAAAAATCCTGTTTGGGCTGGGGGGGCCACGGCCCCCTCAAGCTTCCACATAGCTCCGCCGTTGCCAACTAGTATTCTCAAAGCAGCTATTCTATTTACTCAACTCTTTTTTTTTGGAAAAACTTAACGATCTATTCATCTTCCATCATGTAGTATAAATACATTTAGATCTATGGACCACTTAGCAACGACTACCCGTGTCGGGGGTTGGATACGACATATGCCAAAGGATGGCTTATCATGGTGGGAGCGAGTAGAACGTCGTCGGTGCCTGGAAGCGGGATGAGGCGAAGACATGCACGCCGGCGGAACTTACCCAGCTTCAGGACTCTCCTAGGAGATAACACCCCTACTGCTGCTCTGCGGGGTCTCCGCATGATCACTAAAGCGAAGTGACTACAATGGTGCTCCTGGAGCTGTTTCGGGAGGTAGGAGAGGGCAAGGCTAGCTCTCTCCTTCCTGGGCTATCTGGTCTATCTCTCTCTCTCTCTCTCTCTCTCTCTGGCTGGGTTCCAACCCTTTGCATGGGTGCCCCGGGGGGTTTATATAGGCCTACCCCCGGGGGTACAATAGTAATCCGGCTGGGCGCGGGTCCCAGCCGTCTGTCTCTCAGGCCGCCGTCCTTCCCGCCGGCTTCTGGGGCCCGCCGACTGGCGGGTCCCGCGGACAGGCTTGATACTGTAGCGGCACTCCTGATGACGCAGGCTCGGTCATCGGGTCGTGGCAACAGTGCCGCCGTCTATCGGGCGATCACTGTCACCAT